>NC_134832.1:140137697-140174063 GCF_004210375.1 Tachypleus tridentatus | reverse complement strand
TGTTATTAAATAATGCTATTGTCATTCGAGATTCTGTTTTGTTCAAAATAATTGACAGGTGCCCATATATGTGATTATAAATGCAAATGACAGCCCTGTAGTACCTATCCACATATGTTCATTTGATACTACAGACTCTGCAGCTAAAAATGTTCCAGAAATGTTTGTTGAAAGTGCACAGGACTACCTCGGTCACTGATGCAACTCTTACATTGATGTGACAAGCTTAAAATGAGTTAATCAATGACATCTAGTGTCATACGGTTCATTCTTTCATTAGAGCTATTTGCAGTTCATCAATACTTCTCACATGTGTATCACATACCACCAAGCACTTTCCTAGAATATCTTATACATGTTCAATCAGACTCAAGACCGATGACCGTGTTCCATTAATTTGATACTCTGTTCTCGCAGAAGTTGCCAAATACATGACCATGGTGATAGTGTGTGATTTGATGAACTGCACCTGCATGTGGCAAAACTAATAGTTGTAAGATTGCTTCCTTGTATTCTATACTGTTTATAGTGTTAAGTCTTAGCACGTAATAATTCTTGTGCCACCAGAACACATCTCTGAAAAACCCCTATGCTATGCAACCACAACAGTGAACTTCTGGAGTTATATCTAGTCTCAGGTCTTTTACAACTGTAAACTCATCTTGTATCAGGCTGCAATATAAGGTGTAATTTATCTGTGAGAAAGACATTCATCTTGATTTTGTTTCACCAATCCGCATTCATTAAATCCTATTGATGGCTTATTGTTTAATGGTGACACGATAAAAAAAAACATATCGCTGATCTTCTGGTATAAAGCTAACCCTAATGAAACCCATTCTTATCGTTTGCATGCTTATTTGACTTCCATTTGCTGTTCTGGACTGGTGATTCAGATGATTACCTGTCTTTATAGACTTAGTATTATAAGGGCCGAATGGTGCAAATTTAGCTTTGTATATTGATATATTTTATGTGCCAGCAATACCACGTGTGGGGCACGTGTATACATGAGTCAGTTTCATTACTCATCAGGATCTCTACCAGTCTGATAGATGATGTTACTTCAAGCCGTTTTTCAGTGTATCACCATAAACCTTTTGTGAAAGCAATATCAATGATGTTCCATAATTCTTTTGGGCCCGGCATGGCCAGGTTGGTTAAGGTGTTCGACTCGTAATCTGAGGGTCGCGGGTTCAAATCCCCGTCGCACTAAACGTGCTCGTTCTTTCAGTCGTTAGAACGTTATAATGTTACGCCCAATCTCACTATTCGTTGGTAAAACAGTAGCCCAAGAGTTGGCGGAGAGTAGTGATGACTAGCTGTCTTCCTCTAGTCTTACACTGCTAAATTAGGGAAGGGCTAGCACAGATAGCCCTCGTGTAGCTTTGCGCGAAATTCAAAAAAACAAACAAACAAACAAACCATAACTCTTCCACTATCACATGTCGCTTGTTTTCTAAATTTAGCTGAGGAATACGTCACGGTATTGTTGGAAGAAATGTATTACTTATATCCCGTGTTCACTACCAGTCCTTGCTACTGTATTAAGGAGACTCGTTCATGTTTAGTTAGTCTTAGTGATAGCCACTTATTAGTAACGTGTATGTGTGTTTCAGCTGTTTTGTTGTTAAAAAAGAAAACAACAAAATTTACACCGTTAGCGACTCACGTAGTTTATCAGTGGCGCATCTGGTCTATGATGTCACCTTCCATCTACATTTTTAATTAATAATTATTGAAACAAATAAAATAAATTAAGAGTTCGTGACTTCTACACACTCTTCATCATAGAGCGGGTGCATAGAAACACCATCTACCTAACTTTCATTTATTCTATTATTTACTTTGGTAGCACGTGTGATGAAATGACAGGTTAATTAAATCTTGATCAAGTTACTTGGCCAGATGTCTCCAAGGTAAACTAACTGCAAGACAACGCAGATCGGATTGGTTCTGGAACTCACTAGTGTGAATGACAAACTTGATGAAGGACGGATAAAATAAAAGATTGATCGAAAGAGATCAGATAGCACGAAATCAAGACTTATTACCTTACACTTCTGTCTGCAGTACGCTCATTAACAATAAGACAGTCAACAGATATTACGAAACACTCGCTTGGAATACGTGCTTAAGTCACGTCAGCGAGATTGTAAGAAAATAAAAAAAAGAAAGAAAGAAGAGGGAATCTTCAATAGCTGCGGCACCTGAAATTCGTCAAGACAGGATTAGAGGAAATTAATCTTTGATACCTTACTTTCCTTTTCATCTCATGAAAGTTCACATGTCATTCTGTTTCACTGTGCCAAGTTTGTTACCGGTTAATCAAGAAATGTGGAAACATATAAACAGATACAAACACACACACAAACATAATGACGTTTACAAATGTAGATTAGATGAGTGATCATCCCCTCATGACCCTTTCTCATGTTGACTTCTGTCGCTGTGTCGAGTTTTGCTGATTTGGTAGTTTGTTTGTTTTTCGAAATTAGATGGGAGATCACATCTCCGGGAGGTTTACCTCCTTTCTTCTGTAAAAAAACATTATATTATAAAATGTTCATTGACACTATGAATGTGACTTTACAAACATTAAACCTGATTTCATGTATTTATAGGCTTACTGTTATAGGAGCTAAAAAGAAGAGAACAAAGAGACACAAACTAAGATTATTGAAATTAAGAATTAGAGTAAATTAATCTATGTCACATCCTGAACCAAAATTCTAATTTTATCTTAAATTGGACAAAAGACGATGGAGGTATGAGTTAAAAGTTTGTACTTGAAAAACAAAACTAAGAGCCGTTTCATCAGCCACTGTGCCGCTGCTAAAAGAAGGATGACAAACTATTTATAAATATACTGCAAAAATTAAAAAAAAGAGTTAAATGCATTTTAGTAATAATTTTTGTTAGTTTGTATTTAACCACGTAATTATATAATGAACGACTTGTACTCGCCACTGGGTATCTAGACTCGATTTTAGCATTAAAAGTGTTTAGAGTTACCACTGAGTCCACTTGGAGCGGGGAGTTACAATAACATACTTGTATTTTAAAATGGTAAATAATATGCTGAAATAAAAATACTTCATAACAAGTATGACTTTTGGACGTTTGTACATAAATTTTGATCTGTGTATAAATACACGCTATGGTCACATAAACTAAAGTTTTACAATATGGCGAATTATTTCGGGGAGCATTTACTCTGTACTTCTGCTTTTGATACGATATTTATAAACCACAGATTTTATGAATAATTACGACAGAGTTGTTATTTGTTTGAGCATCCACCTCAATTTAATGTGTATTTCACCTTCACTTCAGTTTGTTTTGTAGTTCATCATCACCTTAGTTTGTTTTGTAGTTCACCTTCACCCCAGAGTGTTTTGAAGTTCAATTCCACATCAGTGTGTTTTGTAGTTCACCTGCACCCTAATTAGTTTTGTAGTTCCCTTGTACCCCTGTTTGTTTTGTAGTTTTCCTTTGCTTCACTTATTTCTCAGTAAACGTTTTATCAAGTTTGTATTTCAGTTTCTTTTCTTGTTGACAAAAACTTTGAAAAAGTTTACATGATTTTATTATCCATGAAACTTCTTTCTTCTTTCTTTCTTGTTTCAGAAGTAGAGTACATGACTTTCAGCGAATTCCTCTGAAACCCAAGTTTCTACATTACCCAACTAACTAAATTATTTAGAATTTCTTTCTATTGACAACGAACAAGTGGGTTAGTGCATCAAAAAGATTTTGCAATGACAAAAGTTTCAAATGAATAATAATATTAATAGAAATAATTAATGAAACAAAATTTATGTTTTTATCTATTATACTTTTCGGTCTTTTGACTTAGTATGTTAAATTATAGTTATTATTTGACATCAGTTTTGGTTCTTTTTTTCAGAATTTTGCACAAGGGTTTGTTGTACATAATCGTTCATTACTTTGGACCGATAAGCTCAAAGGACAGAAGCGAATCAACACTACCTGTCGGCAACTTTTGAACCACACTTATCTGACCAGATAGTGGAGTTTAATGGTCACTCATATAGTGCAATTACTTTTTCTGGTTTTTGGGGCAACAGAACGTGAACCACGAATCTCCGGACTCATAAACCGAGCACGTTAACTGGTAATTATATATATATGTTATGTTAGCCCTTCCTCAGCACAGTTCGTGAAAGAAACAGATTACATTAAACACTAAATTGAGCTAAAAATTTGACACCGAGGCTTCTCCTGACATGAGAAACAGTGTAGAAGAATAAATTAATAACCACGCATGAGTAGATCAGATGGAAGAACTGAGATGTGACAGCATCGTATAACATAATACGAATGTAGTAATGAGCACTCATGAGGAAACAGACAGTCTTTTAAGGTAACAGTACCGTGTAATATAAGATGAACAAAGTAATAACCACGCATGAGCAGATTGTTATATTTTAGAGGAACGATAACTCGTGATATTAGGTATGCTAATTTTTTCAACCAATCTTGTTAAGCCTACTTTCACATACAAGTGTATTTAAAATTTTGATATTTTTTTCAGAGCATCATGATCATCTGGTAAGTTAGAAATTACGAACAAAAATTCAGCTTGTTTTTCATTAATTCATAAGTTGCTCCAAAATTACTCGAGATTAGCGTTAACTTTACTTTATTTTGTTTATCATTAAAATGATTCACAACTACAAACTATACATCAATCCACTAATTGAACAAACAAACGTTACCTTTTCTTGACATCAGCTCTAACAGCTTCCAGATTCTCGTAATCATTTTCTTGTTGCGATTATGGATGGAAACACATTTGAGTTGCTGATGGAATTTTAGCCCTTTCAGTTAATCTTCTTGAATTTTGTTTTCTGTTCGTTAGTGCTCGCCCTCCCAGCCGTGGGGGCGTTATAATGTGACGGTCAATCCCACTATTCGTTGGTAAAAGAGTAGCCCAAGAGTTGGTGATGGGTGGTGATGACTAGCTGCCTTCCCTCTAGTCTTACACTGCTAAATTAGGGACGGCTAGCACAGATAGCCCTCAAATAGCTTTGTGCGAAATTCCAAAACAAACAAACAAACTGTTCGTTAGTAAAAACCAATCGCACATCATTTGTTTAGCATGCTTTCAAGGTATTACACTCAGGTACCACTGATTTCATTGGCTGTTTCTGATAAGACACAACTATGGTTTGTAAAGTGTGTCAAATCAGTATTTATATTGACTAAGCGCATGTCTATAATTGTTTCTTAAGTACCTTGAGTAAGATCATGTCTCTTTGTCCTCCTACATCACGAGTAAACGCATGTTTTAATATTCTATAGACATCTTGAGTATGCGCATGCTCTGGTGTTTTTAAGATTCCCTGAGTAATAGAATTTCTGAAAGATAACCCTAAAAAACATGACATTTCATTGTACAGTAGATTGTATGTCATATGAACGTTTGTTGTTGCTTTTTTAAAATTTTTCAGGGTTACTGATAAGGGGTATAACTCTTTACAACCAGTATAACTCAATGACAGACGGTAAATCAAATGTTTGTCTGGAGTTCATGTCTATTTCTAGTATTTTGAGCATCTTGCCATCTGAATAATTCAGAAGTATGAATTACTAGAATCAGTAGTACAAATTTTTTACTTTAGTGAAAGTACAGATGGAAATATTGTCCAAACGTGGATACATTTACGTAATTAACCTTTGCTTCCAATTGAGAAATAGCTTTAATGTCATTTTTTTTAAAACAAGAAACCGATGGTAGAGTTAGGGGGAGTTTCGTTCTATATATGCAAAAACGGCTCGTTTGGGTTGAGAAAATATTTTACATAGAAGAGCGAACAACGTTTCGACCTTCTTCGGTCATCGTCAGGTTCACAAAGAAAGAGGTAACTGACCGAAAGCTGACCACATGTTTGGAAGGGGTTGTGTAACTGAGTGTCGGAATGTAGAGGGCGGTGTTAGATGTTTGAATATATAATTTATTATATTAATATAGGTATAAAGGTGTACCTTTATATTGGTTTATTTTGGGTTTAAGTTGTTGTGTAAGTAAGGCTTCTTTAATTTTGCGTTTGTTTATGTTTGTTTCTTTATTTAGTATTTGAGTGTTTTCTATGGTTATGTTGTGTTTATTTGACTTGCAGTGTTCGAAAACGTGTGAAGGTGACTTTTTATGTTCTTTGAATCTGGTTTCCATTTTCTACTTGTTTCTCCAATATAGAAGTCGTGGCAGTTATCACATTGTATTTTATAAATAATGTTGGTGTGGTGTTTGTCAGTGTAGTTTTTACATAGTATAGACCTCAGTTTTGTGCCTCGTTTTCGAATAAATTTGGTATTAACTGGAATGCCATATTTTGTAACTAGTTTTTGCCAAATGTTGGTTATTTTTCTGCTGATGTCAGGAATATATGGTATACAGCAGTATATGGTTTCTTGATTTTTAATTCGTGGGATATATTTACTTTTGTTGGTTGATTTTGCTTTCTGTCTAGGTGTGTGCGTATAATGTTTTCTATGGTTTGTGGAGGAAACTCATTGGTGTTGTTGAAGTATTGTTTTATTTTGTCTCATTCGTCGTTAATTTTATCTGGTGAGCATAGTTTTATGGCTGTGTTTATTTGGTTTCTTAGTATGTTGAGTTTTTGTTTTGTTTCATGTGCTGAGTCCCAAGGAATGTATAGTCCAGTATGGGTGATTTTTCGGTGGATTTCTGTTTTGAATTGTGTGTCGGTTCTTGTAATTTTGAGATTAAGAAATGATATTTGATGGCTTTTGTCCTGTTCACATGTGAATTTAATGTTGGGATGTATAGAGTTAATGTGATTGAAAAAAATTAAGTATGTGTTCTGTAGATTTGAATCCCGCAACCCCGCAATCCCGCAAGTTTCGTTCTGTTTTTGAATTTCGCGCAAGGCTACACAAAGCTATCTGCGCTAATCGTCCCTAATTTAACAGTGTAGACTAAAGGGAAGATAGATAGTCATCACCACCTACCGCCAACTCTTGGGCTACTCTTTTACCAACGAATAGTGGGATTGACCGTCAAATTATAACGCCCTCACTGTTGAAAGGGCGAGCATGTTTGGCGCGACCGGGATTATATCAAATTAGTATTCGAGCGCCTTAACTACCTGGCCATTCCAGGCAAGTAGGGGAGAAATTTAGCGAATTACCAAATGTTTTAAAGATAGAATAATTATAATACTAAGTTAGTCTAGCAGTACAACAGTTGTGACCAAAAAATACTAATGCATACAAGAAGAAACGACATTCTGTTGTTTTATACCCAAATATGTAGTGGTTTATTACTGATGAAACAAAAAGTTTTAAAATTATATCATGTAAAGAAAAAATGTATTGGTTCTTCTTTCTAGAAATGCTTCTGTTTATAAAGAATCCATTTCTCAAGAAGATAAGTCAATTCAGTCGTAAACGTTACCTCATCAACTTTCTGTTCCCATGAGTCTGTGCGTCAACTCTTTTAACGACTCAGACGGAAGAAGGTAGTGCTATGCGAGAAGTGACAGTTTTGATGACATATCGCTAGGTGGCAGCGGCTTTTAATAATGTATAAGATGTATTGCGTCAAATAATTCTTAGACAGGCTGTAACGACCATGATATCACACCGCAAGGTGGAGTAGTTTTAATAATATTTTCCTACACAAGTAATACATTTGAATAGATGTCGCTAGTCATCTAACGCATCACTAAGTTTGTTTTTGAATATCGTGCAGTGTAAGACTAGAGAGCATGCAGGTAATTATCGTCACCCACCGCTAACTCTTGGGCTACTCTTTTACCAACAAATAAAGGGAGTGAGTGTTATATTATAACTCCATCGTGGCTAAAAGATCAACTATGTTTGGTACGAAGTGGATTCAAACCCACGACCTTTAGATTCCGAGTTAAGAGCTTTAACCACTTGCCCACTCTAGTCCTAATAATGACTTTACTAACATTACATTGTATAGTAGATGATCTGTTAACGTATATTATAATATTGTTTTGCTGACGTATTTCTAAATAGTAATAGATTTATTATAGCGATAACGCTAATAATAAGTAATAAGAAAGAAAGACAACTTTTATATTACACATCAAGAAATATGATAGATGTAAGTCCTTGTATTTTTAATGTTGTTATTCATTGAGTAAAATTACATTTGATGAACTTGTAATTCAGTCTTTAAATGTGTTTCCTATATATTTATGACCTTTCAAGTCATGAACGTGCTTCACTTGATCAAGCACCTTTTTTTCGGAAGGTTACCAAGACAAAAGTGTGTTTTTGTTTTTGGTCTGAATATCAGAAGTGCTGTGCTATGAGGAACATGGAAGTCAACTGCATATCAATCACCCATGACTTGTTACGCACTAAAGAGCCAATAGCAGCGCCACTTAGTTGCAACTGAAATATATATATACACATATATAATAATAAAAAAAAGAAGTAGATGGTATAAGACATAAAAGAGAAACCGGGCACTAGCTTTCGAAGAAAGTAACGTTTATCATTTTGGGTCAACGCCGATACTTGATCAGTCCGTTACCAGGGAAACGAATAGTGTTGTTAACGGGTGACAGACTTAAAGTACGTGATATTGTCCGGAAACAATAAGATATCGAAACACTACACTCACGTTATTACATGTTCGTGAAAGGGATCACAATTTTTCATTTAGTTAAGATTGATAACATAAGACGAAGGGGGAAGGCAGCTAGTCATCACCACCCACCGCCAACTCTTGGGCTACTCTTTTACCAACGAATAGTGGGATTGACCGTCACATTATAAGGCCACCATGGCTGAAAGGGCGAACATGTTTGGCGCAACGGGGATGCGAACCCACGAACCTCAGATTACAAGTGTGCAGAAAAATAACGAACTTTATTGCTCTAATTCTCTCACAGAACTCTTCCGTCTAAGGTCCAAATTATTCCTTTCTTGTGTTGAAAATGATACTGGTGTATAAATAAACAGATGATGCGCTACCTGGGGCACATATTTAGATATGATGGTAGGTTGATAGAGATCGTGATGAGTCATAGAACTGATTGTGGTATAGCGCAGAAAAGTACAGCTAATAAAACATTCTTGTTTGAATACTTCTTGTGGCATTACAACTTTCTATATTACTATAGTTATCTAGGTTATTTATATATAAATCTCAACTTTTCTTTAAAAATTTCAATACTTTTTATTATATTTGCATTTGAATATTTGGACCGGGCATGGCCAAGCGGTTAAGGCACTCGACTCGTAATCCTAGAGTCGCAAATTCGAATCCCCGTCACACCAAACATGCCCGCCCTTTCAGCCGTGGAGGCAATATAATGTAACGGTCAATCCCACTATTCGTTAGTAAAAGAGTAGCCCAAGAGTTGGCGGTGGGTGGTGATGACTAGCTGCCTTCCCTCTAGTCTGACACTGCAAAATTATGGACGGTTAGCGCAGATAGCCCTGTGTAACTTTGCGCGAAATTCAAAACAAACAAACAGTTTGAATATTTAAATTTTCTAGTTAATTTGATGGCATATAAACATTCCTTTGAAACTGAAGCTACCTTCTTAGTTTAATACATTGGTTTATATCTAACCTGAATACTCTTATGAGATGAAACTTCCCTCGATGGCTCAAAGAGAAGTTTGAAGGCTTGCAACGTTAAAACTCAGGGTTCGATATTTGCGATGAGTACAGGAATGATATGGTAGTGTGCAAATGTGTGTTTCACAACTAACAAACGAACAGGTAACCGAAACTCGTAACATATCACATACGGATTACAACGAGGATATTCAGTTGATGTTATAATTTAAGTTAACCATTATGAGTTTCAAGATTACTATCATGTTTGATTACAAAGTATAGATGTGCTATAGAAACTTATTTGAAGTATATATATATATATATCTTATGTACTAGTACTAATGCCTGGTCCTCATTTAATAAACAATAAGTTAGTTTTTATATAACTGATAACCTATTTTGTCTCAAAGTTGTCAGTGGTCTGTTTCAAGGTTTAAAGTTTAGAATATCCGCTTTATTAGAACCTACACTTAATATCAGACTGAAATACTTATGTCTACCTGCGATAATATAGCATGTGGCATAGACTCCCTAAGCTCCAGGAAAGTGTCTTTTTAAATTGTTATGCACTTGTCGAAAGGTATTTTGTAATTGGATTCACAACTGCCACTACAGGACTGAGGTGACAATCTAATCTACTGGAAGGTCGTGTTGTTTGATTGTTATCCATTCGTCGAAAGGTGACCAGCAATTAGATTCACAGCTGTCTCCACAGTATTACCTTGGCAAATACGATATCCACATTCTTTGTAAATACGTTCTGTCAGATTCTGTTCCAGTGGTGGGGCTGGTCAGGAAAACAGATGAAGCTTGTGGTATGGTTTTTCGAATCAGTTTTGAACAATACAGGCAAAATGGATTTCTGCACTACTTATTTGGAGGAATCATTGTCAATTTCGGTATAAATGCAGGACAGTGAAATTGAAATGATGGGCACCAGTTAGAACTTTCAATACTACTATAGTTAACTATATTGTTATTATATTTGTATTTGAATACTTGGAGTTGATTCTAGTAAATTTGATGGCATGTAATCATTCATTTGAAATTGGAGTTACTTTATTGGTATTTTCACTTCTAAAGGACTCACATGACCAACTAACTACCTATTTTAAAAATTTTCCTAATATTGTCACCTCACTTCCAGCAATGTGTAAAACACATGCGTACCTCATTCGATCACATCACACACTTACTGCCAGAAATTGACTTGTGAACGAGTTTCTTATGCCATAGAAGTTTATAGTTTCAATTTATTTACTTTCGTTTGTTCATTTGTTAAGCACAAAGCTACATCACGAGCTAGTTGTGCTCTGCCCACTTAGGGTATTGAAACCCGTTTTTAGCACTGTAAAAAGGCTAAAGATGGTGCGATCTGCGTTCCTTTTTACAGAATAGTTGAAAAACATTACAGTTTTTTATAGGTACATTTAATTTAATGAGAAAAGGTCGATATACAACAACATTTCCCGTCACACCAAACATGCTCGCCCTTTCAGCCGTGGGGGCGTTATAATGTGACAATCAATTCACTATTCGTTGGTAAAAGAGTAGCCCAAGAGTTGGCGGTGGGTGGTGATGACTAGCTGCTTTCTCTCTAGTCTTACACTGTTAAATTAAGTATGGCTAGCGCAGATATCCTTCATGTAGTTTTGCGCGAAATTCAAACTAAACCAAACAACAACTTTTTCTATTTGATTTAAAATTTGTCCAGGTAAAAAAAAACCCAAAAAAAACGTGAGATTTTCTAAATGTTTTTGTTTTTATTAATATTAGAACTATAATAAAAAGAGAGAGTATTATTCCATACATTTATTTCGGGTGTGCGTGTCAGGACCTGTAAGGTGTTTGGTCCTCTGTAATAAGTAGTTTTGCGCGAAATTCAAACTAAACCAAACAACAACTTTTTCTATTTGATTTAAAATTTGTCCAGGTAAAAAAAAACCCAAAAAAAACGTGAGATTTTCTAAATGTTTTTGTTTTTATTAATATTAGAACTATAATAAAAAGAGAGAGTATTATTCCATACATTTATTTCGGGTGTGCGTGTCAGGACCTGTAAGGTGTTTGGTCCTCTGTAATAAGTATAAAAAAATTATGTTTTATAAATAGTAACCACTCTTCCATTACCTTATATCAAGTAGTTTAATCAAATAACTTCGGTTAAAATCTCACAACTAATATTTCTGTGTTAAAGTTCCTGGTTTGTTTGTCATGTGTGGTTATTTCTTTAAAATTAACTTTTGGTTTTGGATTTTCATAAGTCCTTTCAAAAATTCATAAAATTTACATAAAAATGTATCGTGAAAATAAAACACTAGAGGGAGTTAAAACAAAATTCGCACAATGCACTTTTCTGGTCTTTATCTGATGTACTTTTTAAACGAGTAACAATTAAGAACCAGCAGATAAACAATACGAAATGTGACATAAATTAAATTAGTTTCCTGTGTGTACTGTATATTCTATCAATTCTATATGTCTATATTTACGAATTGCTTCTCGTATATGCTAAGGTTTTTTTCACATAATAAAATGCAAAAACCCTCTTGTCATTAAATCTTTATGTTGCTTTACTTTTCTTTATGAACAGTTTGCTCGTCTTTGGTAGTAAATATTTGACATTGCTTAGCTTCGTGTGGACTTAATAATTAGAGCTCGACTCGCAGTCAGAGAGGATTGCGGATTCAAATCCTGACACTGAACATGCTAACCACTTCGCCATGGGGGCGTTATGTGACGGTCAAGTCCATTCTTCTTCGATGAAGAGTTGGCGGTGAATAATGTTGACTATCTGTCTTCCCTCTGGTCTTCGGTCGCGGGTTCGAATCCCCGTCACACCAAACATGCTTGCCCTTTTCAATTGGGGGCGTTATAACGTGACGATCAATCCCACTATTTGTTGGTAAAAGAGTAGCTCAAGAATTGGCGGTGGGTGGTGATGACTAATTGCCTTCCCTTTAATCGAACACTGCTAAATTAGGGACGGCTATCGCAGATAGCTCTCGTGCAGCTTTACGCGACATCCAACACAAACAAATGAACAAAAAGGTGATAAAGACCGCGAATGGAGTTCAAAGGTCATGTTAGCTAGCTAATAGCTTATTAATACTTCAAACAACAACAACAAAACCCTTTATCATCAAAAGATGTAAGTCCTTTACTTCTGGCTTCGATCTTCTAGATAAATCACTAACGCACTTCAGAAACTAAGATGGCGTGGAAAATACGAAAGTAGCCGATTATTACATCACCGTGCGTAGCATTGTTTTCACAATATGTGAGTTGTGGATTTTTAGAAAAAAAAAAATGTTTATCTCCACCTGATTGGAGGACAAGACGAGACATATTACTCCACTTCTTTCTAATTTGTTCTTCTCTAACAGGTATGTAACAGATGTGAAACTTGAAACCTCTTATTTTGACGCTATCAGCGGATTCAGACCACGGAGAATTTGAAAGGAAAAACGAATATGTTAACGCATGCGTGGTATAATAAATACAGCACGACTTTGTAAATGGTTATGGGGTAAACAGAAGTTCATTTTGTTCCGGCTCGAGGAATCCTTCATTCAAACTGTTAGAACTGCTTCTGTTATCATTTGACACCGATGGCTTATAGCGCAATCGTCAGGTTTCAAACTAAATCAGTAACAAGACTCGGGTTCAGGCTAAATCTAAATTAGTAACCAGATATGAAGTTTTAGCGTCGTCTATTGTGCAAGACTGATTTATCAACAAACATCGCAAAATTTAGAAAACACCACACAAATGTACCGAGGTCATGTTAATAAGTTTACTTTAGCACATACTATATTTTATTTACATTTTGATAATATTATCCTTCAGAGTATTTTAGTAATTAAATTCTCCAATAATTCTGAATAATTTTGCTGAGAGTAAACCTCCTACTACTTAAAGTTACCTCAGTGTCAGTAACATGACTACCAGATAAATTAGAAAGCTTTCGTGAATCGAGCCCCCTAGTGGCACAGCGGTCTGTGTGCAGACTCCGACCGCTAAAAATCAGGTTTCGATACAGAGCCCAGATAGCCCATTGTGTAGCTTTGTGCTTAGTTCTGAACAAATAAACAAACCGTTAGTGAAGACTTATAAACAAGAGTTTCAAAGTGTGTGTGTTTGTCTGTGTATTTCTTATAGCAAAGCCACATCGGGCTATCTGCTGAGCCCACCGAGGGGAATCGAACCCCCTGATTTTTGCGTTGTAAATCCGTAGACATACTGCTGTACTAGCGAGGGGCGAGTTTCTAAGTATAGATGTCTCTGATGTTCTTTCGATGCTTCACTTCGTAGATAGCTTGCTCTAAGTGAAATTATCTCTATGAAATATGTCAATTTGTATCATACTAGACCGAGGCCTGGCATGGCCAAGCGTAATCCGAGGGTCGCGGGTTCGAATCCTGGTCGCACCAAGCATGCTCGGCCTCCCAGCCGTGGGGGCGTTATAATGCAACGGTCAATCCAATTATTCGTTGGTAAAAAGAGTAGCCCAAGAGGTGGCTAAATTAGGGAGGGCTAGATAGCTCTCGAGTAGCTTTGCGCGAAATTACAAAAAACAAACAAACACTCATACTATACCAACCAGGACAAATCTAAATATGTCAAGATGGTTTAAAATAAAAGAAATCCTTCACAAGATATGAACAAGATTGCTCTTATTAATCACGTGCTAATTAGCACCATCTGTTATAAATGTTTCTAGGCCCATCTTTTTGTAATTTCTGTTGACAGAGTAACACGAAATGACTGAAAATGTTGTTATTTCTCCTCAAAACTGAAAACTTTACAAATTTACAAAATGCTATTTGCGCATTTTTTTGAATAACAAACGTACATTTGATATAGTTGCATTTTGTTCAAGTCTTTAGATGGTATGCTTTTCTGTATATTTCTGTTAAGGTTAAGGCATTTTCGAGAACATTCACAAAGTTGAAGTGAGTAAATGTGCATGTTTGTTATCTCAATACGTTTTCGAACTTTTATCCAGAGGTTTCTGTATATTCTGAGATGTTGCTATACAAATAAGCGTCAAGAATATATTGAAAAGTGCTGAAAACACAACAAAAACCTTTAGTAAATAAACGTATATTTCGTTTTGAAACGTATTGAAATTATTTTGGTCAATATCGATTTACATTTTTACACAAGAAACTTACAATTCCGTCCTTACATTTAGAAGTAGTAAATATTAAGGGTGTCATGATACAGCGATGTGATATGAGTCTTGTATCGTGAAACCGTGATACGATTGTGTCGATATATTGTCCGATACGACACGATTTATGTATCTTTATGAAATTTGGCAAGCTTTCATTAAAAATTTTAAGTTGCACAGGAAAATAAGAATTTCTGATAAAGTACTTTTTGCTAAAAAATTAATATTTTAATATGTGGAGTCAAAGTAAGCGCTGTTCCGAGTATAAAGCGACTTTCTTGTTAAAATTAAAAATACTTTTTTCGAACGAAAAATTAACAACTGGAGATTACGCAAAATCAAAATTAATTTTGTGTGAAGTCGGTCAGTTTGACCAGTCTCGTAACCACCATAAAAATACAAAATAAATTAAAATTATCTTTTTTTTTAATTTCTAGAGTTACGTCAAATTATAGTTAGTAATACAGATAATAAATTACAGACAAGATTGTCAAACGTTGGAAGAAAACATTGGTAAAACTTGTGTTTCTAGATTCGTGTCGTATGGTATCAGTACTGCGTTCTATTTTTTTAGATTCGCTTATTTTGCGTTTAAAATTACAAGCTTTACATATACAACAACGTCCTTTAAAGATGAATTTTGTTTTATTTGTTATTCATGTGTACTGCCGAAGGAAGCAATTTTTGAATGGTTAAGCCACTGCTACAGCTAAAGAATGTGACACACGTTGTGTCAAAAATCACACTATAGGCGTGTAAAGCATCTTATTCCTAGGGGACCTGAGGGGTTGCTTCCACAGAAATATTTGGAAAATTTAATTCTATTAGATTGAAACTTGAGGCATTTTATCTATAAGTACTGCATACACACAACTTAATGTATTAGATTAAAAGAAGCAAGATTTAATACATAAATTATAGCTATACATACCATGAAAAAGTGGTCAGGCAATGGCCTAAATGGTCTTACCGCTTCCTGCAGGCCTGATGTGTACATTGTCTATTTTTGTTTCAGAGAGTATAGGGCTAGCTGATGTGTTCATCACAGAAACTCAAACCATAGATTTAGTATTGTAAATCCGTAAACTCGCTGCTGCCTCACCAGAGGGCGTGTACCTTGAAGTTAACATACTAAAGATGTCATTTATTAAATTTTAAATGTATGGCAGCGTTTTTGTTCGGTTTTTTTTTTTTATTATTCCTGAAGTTGCGAAGGTGGGAATCAAAAGTTCCTGAGTGTAGCATTATAATCTAATGTTTATCTTTTTTGTTTGGTTGTTTATTACAGGATTTTCCAAAACACAATATCCATGATATTTGAATTAAATTGTTATTAGTTAATGCAGTTAAACTAATCATATTAACATATCAATACACTATTGTGTGGACAATGAAAGGAATACAAAAAATATATATAACATAGAGGCGATCATCTGATGATAGATTATATATATATCTACATATATAACACCAGACAAATATAGTAGTAAGTTGTTTTTAAGTTGATAAAACAAATGTTTTCTTACCAAGAACGTTCAGAACAGCTCCACCTAACGATAAGTACCGTGTTTCTCTGATAATAAGACCTACCCATAAAATAAGACCTAGTGTGATTTTTGGGGATAGTTTTAATATAAGCCCTAGTTAAGAGTGGCAGGAAGAGGAAATAAATAAAAAAAAAGTTAATTAATTAATTAGTTTAATAGTTAGTTAATTAGTTTGTTTAAGTATTAATCAGTTAGTTTAATAATAGTTTATTTTAAATGGTTAGTTTAATAGTTTTACTTTGTAACTTCATTTTTTTAATATATCAAAATAAGACATCCCCCGAAAATAAGCCCTAATGTCATATTTTGGAGTGAAAATTAATATAAGCCCTGTCTTATTTTCGGAGAAACACGGTAGAACCAAGTCACCTTCATATACGTGAAGCAAAGCAATAAAGGAGGTATGCACTTTGTACAGGAAAGTATTTATTAGTGCTGTGCAAACATTAGTACTGTGCAAATATGAATTGCTCCTCTACTGTCTAGACGAATCAGAAAAAAAAAAAACGTGTGTAACATTAACGTATATATGTTTTAATTTAAACTGGCATTATTTGTTTGCTTGAAGTTAAACACAAAGTTACACAATGGGCTGTCTTTACTCTGCCAACCACACATTAACGCATACGTATTTTTTTTTTTTAAACATCCTACGTCACCATGAGATAATAAGCCTCATAACTCGATAGCTTTTAGTCGGTAGACGTAATCCTGGCTCTAGCTATGTTACCGACTTTTCACTCTGTCGAACTCCCGCCCTTATTGTGAATGTCCACCCTTTATTGTCCCTCTGAGAGTAAAATGTCTTCAGCTTTACCAGAGTTACTTTCACTTGTAACTGTCTCACCTGTTACATGTCCTTCTGAAGGTAAAATGTCTTCAGCTTTACCAGAGTTACTTTCACTTGTAACTGTCTCACCTGTTACATGTCCTTCTGAAAGTAAAATGTCTTCAGCTTTACTAGAGTTACTTTCACTTGTAACTGTCTCACCTGTTACATGTCCTTCTGAAAGTAAGATGTCTTCAGCTTCACTAGAGTTACTTTCACTTGTAACTGTCTTACCTGTTAGATGTCCTTCTGAGAGTAAAATGTCTTCAGCTTTACTAGAGTTACTTTCACGTGTAACTGTCTCACCTGTTAGATGTTCTTCTGAAGGTAAAATGTCTGCAGATTTACTAGAGACACTTCACCAGTGATTTTCTCACTTTTTAGTTGCTTTTGGGCTATTTGACTAAATCCTTCCAGTTAAATGAACGTGTAATGTTGCTTTGTGTCTGAATTTCTTCTTTAGATTTTGGTTTGTTTTGAATTTCGCTAAAAGCTATATTAAGAACATCTGTACTAGCTGTCCTCAATTTAGCAGTGTAAGAAGGCAGCTAGTCATCACCACCCACCGCCATCTATTAGGCTATTTTTCTACTAACGAATAGTAGGATTGACTATTACATTATAATGTCCCCACGACTGAAAGGGCAAACATGTTTGATGTAACGTGGATTCGAACCCGCGACCTTCAGATTACGAGTCAAGTGCCTTAACCACCTGGCCATGCCGGGCTTCCTTCTTCAGAATTGGCCTTGTTACGAAAAGCTGTAATTCCTTAAGTTTCTGAGACTATGTAGCGGCAAACTGCGGCACTAATCTATTCGATAGTTTTAGTAACTGTAACTCCTTGACTTCTGCTGGCTCGTCTCCTTTTGTTGTTCTTCTTTTAACGTGTTGAATTCAAATTGAGGGCGACACCAGTTTTGTTTCTTTTGTCAGATATTAATCATAACCACTGCGCCGTCTATCGTTGAAATTTTTCCTATATGTATTTACTGTTTAAGCACTTTTGATCTAGCACTATATTTACTGTAAAAATTTATCAGCAGCCTCGTATTTTTCACCAATGTTTACAAACTTCAAAATATTTTTTTCAAGTATTTCCTTTGCAAAAGTCTGAAAAAAATCGATAAATACCATAAATTATACTAAATAAACCTCGCAAAAAGACAAATACTGATATAAAAAATATTTTGAGTTAAAAATTGTTGAAATAAACGTAATTTTATTACTTTTGCTTGAATTTTGAAATTTAATGTGCAGGTGTCTATTATCGATCGCTGAAGAAAGCAAAAATGGTGTGATTGGACAACGGTATTTATACTAACGATGTTTTCCTGCGAAGAAATGATCCGTATTGGTTTGTTGAGCAGTGTGACACTACAGTTACAATCGTCAATATCTTAATCTGTGTCGTCACTATGACGTTCAGTGAAGTCATTGTTTGAGATATATTTAAACTTCTTTCATTGAACAATATCATTTGCAGTGATTATACTGTCAACATTGGCCAATATTTCTGGGTTTTTCTGGGTTATTTTGCTTTATTTGTTTGTTTTTAAGAGCACTGGACTTTAGTGTTGTAAGGGATTTCAAGGCCATGGACTTATTTAATTATGAAAACTTTATCTGCATGTGTATTTTTAATGTTCTGTACACTTTAGTCATATATCATTTATTTAAATATTGGCACAAATGGCGCTAGTGTTCTGGCCATAAAATGTCAAATAACGAATCAAATCATGTTCTTTATATTATTATTTAACTTTTTTAAAAATTTCCAACATATTTTCTTGTCACCCTTCATGAACCTTATTGAGACAGATTGCCTTATATGTCGAGTAACTCTGAACTCAAAAGAATATTAAACTAAAATAGAGAAAAATAATTAATATTCTAGACACCATATCATTGAATACTGCATCATATATATAAAAGTAATATATATGTGTTGTATATATTCATGCAACTACTTCGCAGGGTGCGGATTATCTTCGCATATCTTTGGTATAGATGTTCATCAGGACCTTGAAGAAATACTACACATTATTATTTAGATACTAATCAGGTCCTTGTGGATATACTACACATTACTAATTAGATACTAATCAGGTCCTTGTGGATATACTACACATTATTATTTAGATATTAATCAGGTCCTTGTGGATATACTACATATTATTAGTTAGATACTCATCAGGTCCTTGTGGATATACTAAACATTATTATTTAGATACTCATCAGGTTCTTGTGGATATACTACACATTATTATTTAGATACTCATCAGGTCATTGTGGATATACTACACATTATTATTTAGATACTAATCAGGTGCTTGTGGATATACTACACATTACTAGTTAGATACTAATCAGGTCCTTGTGGATATACTACACATTATTAGTTAGATACTCATCAGGTCCTTGTGGATATACTACACATTATTAGTTAGATACTCATCAGGTCCTTGTGGATATACTACACATTATTAGTTAGATACTAATAAGGTCCTTGTGGATATACTACACATTACTAATTAGATACTAATCAGGTCCTTGTGGATATACTACACATTATTATTTAGATACTCATCAGGTCTTTGTGGATATACTACACATTATTATTTAGATACTCATCAGGTCCTTGTGGATATACTACACATTATTATTTAGATACTAATCAGGTCCTTGTGGATATATACACATTATTATTTAGATACTCATCAGGTCCTTGTGGATATACTACACATTATTATTTAGATACTCATCAGGTCCTTGTGGATATACTACACATTATTATTTAGATACTAATCAGGTCCTTGTGGATATACTACACATTATTATTTAGATACTAATCAGGTCCTTGTGGATATACTACACATTATTATTTAGATACTAATCAGGTCCTTGTGGATATACTACACATTATTATTTAGATACTAATCAGGTCCTTGTGGATATACTACATATTATTAGTTAGATACTCATCAGGTCCTTGTGGATATACTACACATTATTATTTAGATACTAATCAGGTCCTTGTGGATATACTACACATTATTATTTAGATACTCATCAGGTCCTTGTGGATATACTACACATTATTATTTAGATACTAATCAGGTCCTTGTGGATATACAACACATTATTAGTTAGACACTCATCAGGTCCTTGTGGATATACTACACATTATTAGTTAGATACTAATCAGGTCCTTGTGGATATACTACACATTATTAGTTTGATACTCATCAGGTCCTTGTGGATATACCACACATTATTATTTAGATACTTATCAGGTTCTTGTGGATATACTACACATTATTATTTAGATACTAATCAGGTCCTTGTGGATATACTACACATTATTATTTAGATACTCATCAGGTCCTTGTGGATATACTACACATTATTATTTAGATACTCATCAGATCTTTGTGGATGTACTACACATTATTATTTAGATACTCATCAGGTCCTTGTAAATATATACTACACATTATTATTTAGATACTAATCAGGTCCTTATGGATATATTACACATTATTATTTAGATACTCATCAGGTCCTTGTGGATATACTACACATTATTATTTAGATACTCATCAGGTCCTTGTGGATATACTACACATTATTATTTAGATACTCATCAGGTCCTTGTGGATATACTACACATTATTATTTAGATACTAATCAGGTCCTTATGGATATATTACACATTATTATTTAGATACTCATCAGGTTCTTGTGGATATACTACACATTATTATTTAGATACTAATCAGGTCCTTGTGGATATACTACATATTATTAGTTAGATACTCATCAGGTCCTTGTCATATACTAAACATTATTATTTAGATACTCATCAGGTCCTTGTGGATATACTACACATTATTATTTAGATACTCATCAGGTCCTTGTGGATATACTACACATTATTATTTAGATACTCATCAGGTCCTTGTGGATATACTACACATTATTAGTTAGATACTAATCAGGTCCTTGTGGATATACTACACATTATTAGTTAGATACTCATCAGGTCCTTGTGGATATACTACACATTATTATTTAGATACTCATCAGGTTCTTGTGGATATACTACACATTATTATTTAGATACTAATCAGGTCCTTGTGGATATACTACACATTATTATTTAGATACTCATCAGGTCCTTGTGGATATACTACACATTATTATTTAGATACTCATCAGATCTTTGTGGATGTACTACACATTATTATTTAGATACTCATCAGGTCCTTGTGGATATACTACACATTATTATTTAGATACTAATCAGGTCCTTGTGGATATACTACACATTATTATTTAGATACTCATCAGGTCCTTGTGGATATACTACACATTATTATTTAGATACTCATCAGGTCCTTGTGGATATACTACACATTATTATTTAGATACTAATCAGGTTCTTGTGGATATACTACACATTATTATTTAGATACTAATCAGGTCCTTGTGGATATACTACACATTACTAATTAGATACTAATCAGGTCCTTGTGGATATACTACACATTATTATTTAGATACTAATCAGGTCCTTGTGGATATACTACACATTATTAGTTAGATACTCATCAGGTCCTTGTGGATATACTACACATTATTATTTAGATACTCATCAGGTCCTTGTGGATATACTACACATTATTATTTAGATACTAATCAGGTGCTTGTGGATATACTACACATTATTAGTTAGATACTAATCAGGTCCTTGTGGATATACTACACATTATTAGTTAGATACTCATCAGGTCCTTGTGGATATACTACACATTATTAGTTAGACACTCATCAGGTCCTTGTGGATATACTACACATTATTAGTTAGATACTCATCAGGTTCTTGTGGATATACTACACATTATTATTTAGATACTCATCAGGTCCTTGTGGATATACTACACATTATTAGTTAGATACTCATCAGGTCCTTGTGGATATACTACACATTATTAGTTAGATACTAATCAGGTCCTTGTGGATATACTACACATTATTAGTTAGATACTCATCAGGTCCTTGTGGATATACTACACATTATTAGTTAGACACTCATCAGGTCCTTGTGGATATACTACACATTATTAGTTAGATACTCATCAGGTCCTTGTGGATTTACTACACATTATTATTTAGACACTCATCAGGTCCTTGTAGATATACTACACATTATTAGTTAGATACTAATCAGGTCCTTGTGGATATACTACACATTATTAGTTAGATACTAATCAGGTCCCCTTGGATATACTACACATTACTAATTAGATACTCATCAGGTTCTTGTGGATATACTACACATTATTATTTAGATACTCATCAGGTCATTGTGGATATACTACACATTATTAGTTAGATACTAATCAGGTCCTTGTGGATATACTAAACTTTATTAGTTAGATACTCATCAGGTCCTTGTGGATATACTACACATTATTATTTAGATACTAATCAGGTCCTTGTGGATATACTACACATTATTATTTAGATACTCATCAGGTCCTTGTGGATATACTACACATTATTATTTAGATACTCATCAGGTCCTTGTGGATATACTACACATTATTATTTAGATACTAATCAGGTCCTTGTGGATATACAACACATTATTAGTTAGACACTCATCAGGTCCTTGTGGATATACTACACATTATTAGTTAGATACTCATCAGGTCCTTGTGGATATACTACACATTATTATTTAGATACTCATCAGGTCCTTGTGGATATACTACACATTATTAGTTAGATACTTATCAGGTTCTTGTGGATATACTACACATTATTATTTAGATACTAATCAGGTCCTTGTGGATATACTACACATTATTATTTAGATACTCATCAGGTCCTTGTGGATATACTACACATTATTATTTAGATACTCATCAGGTCTTTGTGGATATACTACACATTATTATTTAGATACTCATCAGGTCCTTGTGGATATACTACACATTATTATTTAGATACTAATCAGGTCCTTGTGGATATACTACACATTATTATTTAGATACTCATCAGGTCCTTGTGGATATACTACACATTATTATTTAGATACTCATCAGGTCCTTGTGGATATACTACACATTATTATTTAGATACTCATCAGGTCCTTGTGGATATACTACACATTATTATTTAGATACTCATCAGGTCCTTGTGGATATACTACACATTATTATTTAGATACTAATCAGGTTCTTGTGGATATACTACACATTATTATTTAGATACTAATCAGGTCCTTGTGGATATACTACACATTATTAATTAGATACTAATCAGGTCCTTGTGGATATACTACACATTATTATTTAGATATTAATCAGGTCCTTGTGGATATACTACATATTATTAGTTAAATACTCATCAGGTCCTTGTGGATATACTAAACATTATTATTTAGATACTCATCAGGTCATTGTGGATATACTACACATTATTATTTAGATACTCATCAGGTCCTTGTGGATATACTACACATTATTAGTTAGATACTAATCAGGTCCTTGTGGATATACTACACATTATTAGTTAGATACTCATCAGGTCCTTGTGGATATACTACACATTATTATTTAGATACTTTTCAGGTTCTTGTGGATATACTACACATTATTATTTAGATACTAATCAGGTCCTTGTGGATATACTACACATTATTATTTAGATACTCATCAGGTCTTTGTGGATATACTACACATTATTATTTAGATACTCAACAGATCTTTGTGGATGTACTACACATTATTATTTAGATACTCATCAGGTCCTTGTGGATATACTACACATTATTATTTAGATACTAATCAGGTCCTTGTGGATATATTACACATTATTATTTAGATACTCATCAGGTCCTCGTGGATATACTACACATTATTATTTAGATACTCATCATGTCCTTGTGGATATACTACACATTATTATTTAGATACTAATCAGGTTCTTGTGGATATACTACACATTATTATTTAGATACTAATCAGGTCCTTGTGGATATACTACACATTACTAATTAGATACTAATCAGGTCCTTGTGGATATACTACACATTATTAGTTAGATACTCATCAGGTCCTTGTGGATATACTACACATTATTAGTTAGACACTCATCAGGTCCTTGTGGATATACTACACATTATTAGTTAGATACTCATCAGGTCCTTGTGGATATACTACACATTATTATTTAGATACTCATCAGGTCCTTGTGGATATACTACACATTATTAGTTAGATACTCATCAGGTCCTTGTGGATATACTACACATTATTAGTTAGATACTAATCAGGTCCTTGTGGATATACTACACATTATTAGTTAGATACTCATCAGGTCCTTGTGGATATACTACACATTATTAGTTAGACACTCATCAGGTCCTTGTGGATATACTACACATTATTAGTTAGATACTCATCAGGTCCTTGTGGATATACTACACATTATTATTTAGATACTCATCAGGTCCTTGTAGATATACTACACATTATTAGTTAGATACTAATCAGGTCCTTGTGGATATACTACACATTATTAGTTAGATACTAATCAGGTCCCCTTGGATATACTACACATTACTAATTAGATACTCATCAGGTTCTTGTGGATATACTACACATTATTATTTAGATACTCATCAGGTCATTGTGGATATACTACACATTATTAGTTAGATACTAATCAGGTCCTTGTGGATATACTACACTTTATTAGTTAGATACTCATCAGGTCCTTGTGGATATACTACACATTATTATTTAGATACTCATCAGGTCCTTGTGGATATACTACACATTATTATTTAGATACTCATCAGGTCTTTGTGGATATACTACACATTATTATTTAGATACTCATCAGGTCCTTGTGGATATACTACACATTATTATTTAGATACTCATCAGGTCATTGTGGATATACTACACATTATTATTTAGATACTAATCAGGTCCTTGTGGATATACTACACATTATTAGTTAGATACTCATCAGGTCCTTGTGGATATACTACACATTATTATTAGATACTCAATCAGGTCCTTGTGGATATACTACACATTATTATTTAGATACTAATCAGGTCCTTGTGGATATACTACACATTATTAGTTAGATACTCATCAGGTCCTTGTGGATATACTACACATTATTATTTAGATACTCATCAGGTCCTTGTGGATATACTACACATTATTATTTAGATACTCATCAGGTCCTTGTGGATATACTACACATTATTAGTTAGATACTAATCAGGTCCTTGTGGATATACTACACATTATTAGTTAGATACTCATCAGGTCCTTGTGGATATACTACACATTATTATTTAGATACTTATCAGGTTCTTGTGGATATACTACACATTATTATTTAGATACTAATCAGGTCCTTGTGGATATACTACACATTATTATTTAGATACTCATCAGGTCCTTGTGGATATACTACACATTATTATTTAGATACTCATCAGGTCCTTGTGGATATACTACACATTATTATTTAGATACTCATCAGGTCCTTGTGGATATACTACACATTATTATTTAGATACTAATCAGGTCCTTGTGGATATATTACACATTATTATTTAGATACTCATCAGGTCCTTGTGGATATACTACACATTATTATTTAGATACTCATCAGGTCCTTGTGGATATACTACACATTATTATTTAGATACTAATCAGGTTCTTGTGGATATACTACACATTATTATTTAGATACTAATCAGGTCCTTGTGGATATACTACACATTACTAATTAGATACTAATCAGGTCCTTGTGGATATACTACACATTATTAGTTAGATACTCATCAGGTCCTTGTGGATATACTACACATTATTAGTTAGACACTCATCAGGTCCTTGTGGATATACTACACATTATTAGTTAGATACTCATCAGGTCCTTGTGGATATACTACACATTATTATTTAGATACTCATCAGGTCCTTGTGGATATACTACACATTATTAGTTAGATACTCATCAGGTCCTTGTGGATATACTACACATTATTAGTTAGATACTAATCAGGTCCTTGTGGATATACTACACATTATTAGTTAGATACTCATCAGGTCCTTGTGGATATACTACACATTATTAGTTAGATACTCATCAGGTCCTTGTGGATATACTACACATTATTAGTTAGATACTCATCAGGTCCTTGTGGATATACTACACATTATTATTTAGATACTCATCAGGTCCTTGTGGATATACTACACATTATTAGTTAGATACTAATCAGGTCCTTGTGGATATACTACACATTATTAGTTAGATACTAATCAGGTCCCCTTGGATATACTACACTTTATTATTTACATACTCATCAGGTTCTTGTGGATATACTACACATTATTATTTAGATACTCATCAGGTCATTGTGGATATACTACACATTATTAGTTAGATACTAATCAGGTCCTTGTGGATATACTACACATTATTAGTTAGATACTCATCAGGTCCTTGTGGATATACTACACATTATTATTTAGATACTCATCAGGTCCTTGTGGATATACTACACATTATTATTTAGATACTCATCAGGTCCTTGTGGATATACTACACATTATTATTTAGATACTCATCAGGTCCTTGTGGATATACTACACATTATTATTTAGATACTCATCAGGTCATTGTGGATATACTACACATTATTATTTAGATACTAATCAGGTCCTTGTGGATATACAACACATTATTAGTTAGACACTCATCAGGTCCTTGTGGATATACTACACATTATTAGTTAGATACTCATCAGGTCCTTGTGGATATACTACACATTATTATTTAGATACTCATCAGGTCCTTGTGGATATACTACACATTATTATTTAGATACTCATCAGGTCCTTGTGGATATACTACACATTATTATTTAGATACTCATCAGGTCCTTGTGGATATACTACACATTATTATTTAGATACTAATCAGGTCCTTGTGGATATACTACACATTATTATTTAGATACTAATCAGGTCCTTGTGGATATACATTATTATTTAGATACACATTATTATTTAGATACTAATCAGGTCCTTGTGGATATACTACACATTATTAGTTAGATACTCATCAGGTCCTTGTGGATATACTACACATTATTATTTAGATACTAATCAGGTCTTGTGGATATACTACACATTATTATTTAGATACTCATCAGGTCCTTGTGGATATACTACACATTATTATTTAGATACTAATCAGGTCCTTGTGGATATACAACACATTATTAGTTAGACACTCATCAGGTCCTTGTGGATATACTACACATTATTATTTAGATACTAATCAGGTCCTTGTGGATATACTACACATTATTATTTAGATACTCATCAGGTCCTTGTGGATATACTACACATTATTATTTAGATACTCATCAGGTCCTTGTGGATATACTACACATTATTATTTAGATACTAATCAGGTCCTTGTGGATATACTACACATTATTATTTAGATACTCATCAGGTCCTTGTGGATATACTACACATTATTATTTAGATACTCATCAGGTCCTTGTGGATATACTACACATTATTATTTAGATACTCATCAGGTCCTTGTGGATATACTACACATTATTATTTAGATACTAATCAGGTCCTTGTGGATATACTACACATTATTATTTAGATACTCATCAGGTCCTTGTGGATATACTACACATTATTATTTAGATACTCATCAGGTCCTTGTGGATATACTACACATTATTATTTAGATACTCATCAGGTCCTTGTGGATATACTACACATTATTATTTAGATACTAATCAGGTCCTTGTGGATATACTACACATTATTATTTAGATACTCATCAGGTCATTGTGGATATACTACACATTATTATTTAGATACTAATCAGGTCCTTGTGGATATACAACACATTATTAGTTAGATACTCATCAGGTCCTTGTGGATATACTACACATTATTATTTAGATACTCATCAGGTCCTTGTGGATATACTACACATTATTATTTAGATACTCATCAGGTCCTTGTGGATATACTACACATTATTATTTAGATACTCATCAGGTCCTTGTGGATATACTACACATTATTAGTTAGATACTAATCAGGTCCTTGTGGATATACTACACATTATTAGTTAGATACTCATCAGGTCCTTGTGGATATACTACACATTATTATTTAGATACTCATCAGGTTCTTGTGGATATACTACACATTATTATTTAGATACTAATCAGGTCCTTGTGGATATACTACACATTATTATTTAGATACTCATCAGGTCCTTGTGGATATACTACACATTATTATTTAGATACTCATCAGGTCTTTGTGGATATACTACACATTATTATTTAGATACTCATCAGGTCCTTGTGGATATACTACACATTATTATTTAGATACTAATCAGGTCCTTGTGGATATATTACACATTATTATTTAGATACTCATCAGGTCCTTGTGGATATACTACACATTATTATTTAGATACTCATCAGGTCCTTGTGGATATACTACACATTATTATTTAGATACTAATCAGGTCCTTGTGGATATACTACACATTATTATTTAGATACTAATCAGGTCCTTGTGGATATACTACACATTATTATTTAGATACTAATCAGGTCCTTGTGGATATACTACACATTATTATTTAGATACTAATCAGGTCCTTGTGGATATACTACACATTATTAGTTAGATACTCATCAGGTCCTTGTGGATATACTACACATTATTATTTAGATACTCATCAGGTCCTTGTGGATATACTACACATTATTATTTAGATACTAATCAGGTCCTTGTGGATATACTACACATTATTAGTTAGATACTCATCAGGTCCTTGTGGATATACTACACATTATTAGTTAGATACTCATCAGGTCCTTGTGGATATACTACACATTATTAGTTAGATACTCATCAGGTCCTTGTGGATATACTACACATTATTAGTTAGATACTCATCAGGTTCTTGTGGATATACTACACATTATTATTTAGATACTCATCAGGTCCTTGTGGATATACTACACATTATTAGTTAGATACTCATCAGGTCCTTGTGGATATACTACACATTATTAGTTAGATACTAATCAGGTCCTTGTGGATATACTACACATTATTAGTTAGATACTCATCAGGTCCTTGTGGATATACTACACATTATTAGTTAGATACTCATCAGGTCCTTGTGGATATACTACACATTATTAGTTAGATACTCATCAGGTCCTTGTGGATATACTACACATTATTATTTAGATACTCATCAGGTCCTTGTGGATATACTACACATTATTATTTAGATACTAATCAGGTCCTTGTGGATATACTACACATTATTAGTTAGATACTAATCAGGTCCTTGTGGATATACTACACATTATTATTTAGATACTCATCAGGTCCTTGTGGATATACTACACATTATTATTTAGATACTCATCAGGTCCTTGTGGATATACTACACATTATTAGTTAGATACTAATCAGGTCCTTGTGGATATACTACACATTATTAGTTAGATACTCATCAGGTCCTTGTGGATATACTACACATTATTATTTAGATACTAATCAGGTCCTTGTGGATATACTACACATTATTATTTAGATACTCATCAGGTCCTTGTGGATATACTACACATTATTATTTAGATACTCATCAGGTCATTGTGGATATACTACACATTATTATTTAGATACTAATCAGGTGCTTGTGGATATACTACACATTACTAGTTAGATACTAATCAGGTCCTTGTGGATATACTACACATTATTATTTAGATACTCATCAGGTCATTGTGGATATACTACACATTATTATTTAGATACTAATCAGGTCCTTGTGGATATACAACACATTATTAGTTAGACACTCATCAGGTCCTTGTGGATATACTACACATTATTAGTTAGATACTCATCAGGTCCTTGTGGATATACTACACATTATTATTTAGATACTCATCAGGTCCTTGTGGATATACTACACATTATTAGTTAGATACTCATCAGGTCCTTGTGGATATACTACACATTATTATTTAGATACTAATCAGGTCCTTGTGGATATACTACACATTATTATTTAGATACTCATCAGGTCCTTGTGGATATACTACACATTATTATTTAGATACTCATCAGGTCCTTGTGGATATACTACACATTATTATTTAGATACTCATCAGGTCCTTGTGGATATACTACACATTATTATTTAGATACTCATCAGGTCCTTGTGGATATACTACACATTATTATTTAGATACTCATCAGGTCCTTGTGGATATACTACACATTATTATTTAGATACTCATCAGGTCCTTGTGGATATACTACACATTATTATTTAGATACTCATCAGGTCCTTGTGGATATACTACACATTATTATTTAGATACTCATCAGGTCCTTGTGGATATACTACACATTATTATTTAGATACTAATCAGGTCCTTGTGGATATACTACACATTATTATTTAGATACTAATCAGGTCCTTGTGGATATACTACACATTATTATTTAGATACTCATCAGGTCCTTGTGGATATACTACACATTATTATTTAGATACTAATCAGGTCCTTGTGGATATACTACACATTATTAGTTAGATACTCATCAGGTCCTTGTGGATATACTACACATTATTATTTAGATACTCATCAGGTCCTTGTGGATATACTACACATTATTATTTAGATACTCATCAGGTCCTTGTGGATATACTACACATTATTATTTAGATACTAATCAGGTCCTTGTGGATATACTACACATTATTAGTTAGATACTCATCAGGTCCTTGTGGATATACTACACATTATTATTTAGATACTCATCAGGTCCTTGTGGATATACTACACATTATTATTTAGATACTAATCAGGTCCTTGTGGATATACTACACATTATTATTTAGATACTCATCAGGTCCTTGTGGATATACTACACATTATTATTTAGATACTCATCAGGTCCTTGTGGATATACTACACATTATTATTTAGATACTCATCAGGTCCTTGTGGATATACTACACATTATTATTTAGATACTAATCAGGTCCTTGTGGATATACTACACATTATTATTTAGATACTCATCAGGTCCTTGTGGATATACTACACATTATTATTTAGATACTCATCAGGTCCTTGTGGATATACTACACATTATTATTTAGATACTCATCAGGTCCTTGTGGATATACTACACATTATTATTTAGATACTAATCAGGTCCTTGTGGATATATTACACATTATTATTTAGATACTCATCAGGTCCTTGTGGATATACTACACATTATTATTTAGATACTCATCAGGTCCTTGTGGATATACTACACATTATTATTTAGATACTCATCAGGTCCTTGTGGATATACTACACATTATTAGTTAGATACTCATCAGGTCCTTGTGGATATACTACACATTATTATTTAGATACTCATCAGGTCCTTGTGGATATACTACACATTATTAGTTAGATACTCATCAGGTCCTTGTGGATATACTACACATTATTAGTTAGATACTCATCAGGTCCTTGTGGATATACTACACATTATTAGTTAGATACTCATCAGGATATACTACACATTATTAGTTAGATACTCATCAGGTCCTTGTGGATATACTACACATTATTATTTAGATACTCATCAGGTCCTTGTGGATATACTACACATTATTAGTTAGATACTCATCAGGTCCTTGTGGATATACTACACATTATTATTTAGATACTCATCAGGTCCTTGTGGATATACTACACATTATTATTTAGATACTCATCAGGTCCTTGTGGATATACTACACATTATTATTTAGATACTCATCAGGTCCTTGTGGATATACTACACATTATTAGTTAGATACTCAATCAGGTCCTTGTGGATATACTACACATTATTATTTAGATACTCATCAGGTCCTTGTGGATATACTACACATTATTATTTAGATACTCATCAGGTCCTTGTGGATATACTACACATTATTATTTAGATACTCATCAGGTCCTTGTGGATATACTACACATTATTATTTAGATACTCATCAGGTCCTTGTGGATATACTACACATTATTATTTAGATACTCATCAGGTCCTTGTGGATATACTACACATTATTATTTAGATACTCATCAGGTCCTTGTGGATATACTACACATTATTATTTAGATACTCATCAGGTCCTTGTGGATATACTACACATTATTATTTAGATACTAATCAGGTCCTTGTGGATATACTACACATTATTATTTAGATACTAATCAGGTCCTTGTGGATATACTACACATTATTAGTTAGATACTCATCAGGTCCTTGTGGATATACTACACATTATTATTTAGATACTCATCAGGTCCTTGTGGATATACTACACATTATTATTTAGATACTCATCAGGTCCTTGTGGATATACTACACATTATTAGTTAGATACTCATCAGGTCCTTGTGGATATACTACACATTATTATTTAGATACTCATCAGGTCCTTGTGGATATACTACACATTATTATTTAGATACTCATCAGGTCCTTGTGGATATACTACACATTATTATTTAGATACTCATCAGGTCCTTGTGGATATACTACACATTATTATTTAGATACTCATCAGGTCCTTGTGGATATACTACACATTATTATTTAGATACTCATCAGGTCCTTGTGGATATACTACACATTATTATTTAGATACTCATCAGGTCCTTGTGGATATACTACACATTATTATTTAGATACTCATCAGGTCCTTGTGGATATACTACACATTATTATTTAGATACTCATCAGGTCCTTGTGGATATACTACACATTATTATTTAGATACTCATCAGGTCCTTGTGGATATACTACACATTATTATTTAGATACTAATCAGGTCCTTGTGGATATACTACACATTATTATTTAGATACTAATCAGGTCCTTGTGGATATACTACACATTATTATTTAGATACTCATCAGGTCCTTGTGGATATACTACACATTATTATTTAGATACTCATCAGGTCCTTGTGGATATACTACACATTATTATTTAGATACTCATCAGGTCCTTGTGGATATACTACACATTATTAGTTAGATACTCATCAGGTCCTTGTGGATATACTACACATTATTATTTAGATACTCATCAGGTCCTTGTGGATATACTACACATTATTATTTAGATACTCATCAGGTCCTTGTGGATATACTACACATTATTAGTTAGATACTAATCAGGTCCTTGTGGATATACTACACATTATTATTTAGATACTCATCAGGTCCTTGTGGATATACTACACATTATTATTTAGATACTCATCAGGTCCTTGTGGATATACTACACATTATTAGTTAGATACTCATCAGGTCCTTGTGGATATACTACACATTATTATTTAGATACTCATCAGGTCCTTGTGGATATACTACATTATTATTTAGATACTAATCAGGTCCTTGTGGATATACTACACATTATTATTTAGATACTCATCAGGTCCTTGTGGATATACTACACATTATTATTTAGATACTCATCAGGTCCTTGTGGATATACTACACATTATTATTTAGATACTCATCAGGTCCTTGTGGATATACTACACATTATTATTTAGATACTAATCAGGTCCTTGTGGATATACTACACATTATTATTTAGATACTCATCAGGTCCTTGTGGATATACTACACATTATTATTTAGATACTCATCAGGTCCTTGTGGATATACTACACATTATTATTTAGATACTCATCAGGTCCTTGTGGATATACTACACATTATTATTTAGATACTCATCAGGTCCTTGTGGATATACTACACATTATTATTTAGATACTCATCAGGTCCTTGTGGATATACTACACATTATTATTTAGATACTAATCAGGTCCTTGTGGATATACTACACATTATTATTTAGATACTCATCAGGTCCTTGTGGATATACTACACATTATTATTTAGATACTCATCAGGTCCTTGTGGATATACTACACATTATTATTTAGATACTCATCAGGTCCTTGTGGATATACTACACATTATTATTTAGATACTCATCAGGTCCTTGTGGATATACTACACATTATTATTTAGATACTCATCAGGTCCTTGTGGATATACTACACATTATTATTTAGATACTCATCAGGTCCTTGTGGATATACTACACATTATTATTTAGATACTCATCAGGTCCTTGTGGATATACTACACATTATTATTTAGATACTCATCAGGTCCTTGTGGATATACTACACATTATTATTTAGATACTAATCAGGTCCTTGTGGATATACTACACATTATTATTTAGATACTAATCAGGTCCTTGTGGATATACTACACATTATTATTTAGATACTCATCAGGTCCTTGTGGATATACTACACATTATTATTTAGATACTCATCAGGTCCTTGTGGATATACTACACATTATTATTTAGATACTCATCAGGTCCTTGTGGATATACTACACATTATTATTTAGATACTAATCAGGTCCTTGTGGATATACTACACATTATTATTTAGATACTCATCAGGTCCTTGTGGATATACTACACATTATTATTTAGATACTAATCAGGTCCTTGTGGATATACTACACATTATTATTTAGATACTCATCAGGTCCTTGTGGATATACTACACATTATTATTTAGATACTCATCAGGTCCTTGTGGATATACTACACATTATTATTTAGATACTCATCAGGTCCTTGTGGATATACTACACATTATTATTTAGATACTCATCAGGTCCTTGTGGATATACTACACATTATTATTTAGATACTAATCAGGTCCTTGTGGATATACTACACATTATTATTTAGATACTCATCAGGTCCTTGTGGATATACTACACATTATTATTTAGATACTCATCAGGTCCTTGTGGATATACTACACATTATTATTTAGATACTCATCAGGTCCTTGTGGATATACTACACATTATTATTTAGATACTCATCAGGTCCTTGTGGATATACTACACATTATTATTTAGATACTCATCAGGTCCTTGTGGATATACTACACATTATTATTTAGATACTCATCAGGTCCTTGTGGATATACTACACATTATTATTTAGATACTCATCAGGTCCTTGTGGATATACTACACATTATTATTTAGATACTCATCAGGTCCTTGTGGATATACTACACATTATTATTTAGATACTCATCAGGTCCTTGTGGATATACTACACATTATTATTTAGATACTCATCAGGTCCTTGTGGATATACTACACATTATTATTTAGATACTCATCAGGTCCTTGTGGATATACTACACATTATTATTTAGATACTCATCAGGTTCTTGTGGATATACTACACATTATTATTTAGATACTCATCAGGTCATTGTGGATATACTACACATTATTATTTAGATACTCATCAGGTCCTTGTGGATATACTACACATTATTAGTTAGATACTAATCAGGTCCTTGTGGATATACTACACATTATTATTTAGATACTCATCAGGTCCTTGTGGATATACTACACATTATTATTTAGATACTCATCAGGTCCTTGTGGATATACTACACATTATTATTTAGATACTAATCAGGTCCTTGTGGATATACTACACATTATTATTTAGATACTCATCAGGTCCTTGTGGATATACTACACATTATTATTTAGATACTCATCAGATCTTTGTGGATGTACTACACATTATTATTTAGATACTCATCAGGTCCTTGTGGATATACTACACATTATTATTTAGATACTAATCAGGTCCTTGTGGATATACTACACATTATTATTTAGATACTCATCAGGTCCTTGTGGATATACTACACATTATTATTTAGATACTCATCAGGTCCTTGTGGATATACTACACATTATTATTTAGATACTCATCAGGTCCTTGTGGATATACTACACATTATTATTTAGATACTCATCAGGTCCTTGTGGATATACTACACATTATTATTTAGATACTCATCAGGTCCTTGTGGATATACTACACATTATTATTTAGATACTCATCAGGTCCTTGTGGATATACTACACATTATTATTTAGATAC
>NC_134832.1:140091016-140137197 GCF_004210375.1 Tachypleus tridentatus | reverse complement strand
AAGATTTTCCGTTGTTTACTTTGTTTTTGGGCAAATTTCGCGTGAAACTGCACGAAGACTACCTGACATAACCGTCCTTTATCAACTTGGGCTGATAGGCTTGAGGGGGATAGCTGATGCACAGCAGTCACCGCCAACTCTTTACCTATTCTCAACCAACCAAATAGGTGGCTTTGACCGTCACACCAAACATGTTCGCCGTGGAGGTATTATAATGTGACGGTCAATCTCACTATTCGTTGGTAAAAGAGTAGTCCAAGGGTTGGTGGTGGGTGGTGATGACTAGCTGCCTTCCCTCTAGTCTTACACTGCTAAATTACGGACGGCTAGCGCAGATAGCCCTCGTGTAGCTTTGCGCAAAATTAAAAACAAACAAACGAGCTTTAGGCTTAACAGCACCAAACTAAATCCTTTTTCTCTCATAATTTTTCTTTCTCTCTCTGTCCTCCTGTTCTTCCTTCTTTCTTTCTCTATCTCACTCTGTCCTTTCTAACTGAGGAAAAAGCCTGTGCGCGTGTGTTTTAATTGTTTAACGGTTTGAGATGTATAAAATTTGTTTGTTTTGTAAGTTACAATTTATGTGGTGATTTTACTAGAGCTAAGCATGCGATTCTGAACGACCAGAATTTACTGTAATAACTTATACAAATGATTATTAAAGTATCGGACTGTTAAGTCTGTTTCCTGATTTGCCCATACCGTTTTAATTAGAACCTTTTTTGCTTGATGACGAGAAACCCACTTGAAATAAAAATGTATCTCAGAACGAGTACGGGATTGTAGGGGGCGTTGCAGTTGGATGTTGTGTTATTAGTTAGTTTAGGTATAAAGGTGTTCCTTTATATTAGTTTAATTTTGGTTTTAGTTACTGTATAAGTAGGGCTTCTTTGATTTTGCGTTTGTTTATATTTGTTTCTCTACTTAGTATCTTGGTCTTTTCTATGGTTATGTTGCGTTTATTTTATTTGCAGTGTTCAAAAACGTGTGAAGGTGTCTTTTTTTTTTTTTTAATCTAGTTTACATTTTTCTGCTTGTTTCTCCAATATAGAAGTCGTAGGAGTTGTTGTATTTTATTTTATAAATTTCATTGGTGTTGTGTTTGCCAGTGTAGTTTCTTATAGTCAAACAACAATAAATCGAGATACAACAAACTACAAAACTTTACACTGCTGCATACCATACGTTCCCGACATCAGCGAAAAGTTTCGTAGTTTTTTGTAACTTGGAATTTATTGTTGTTTATTTATTGTTGGTCTAGGTGTGTGCTACAACTTTTGCCACGGATTTTTTTTAGGAAATTTGTTGATGTTGATGAAGTGTTGTTTTATTTTGTTGATTTCACCGTTAATGTTATCAGGTGAACATAGTTTTGTGGCTGTGTTTATTTGGTTTCTTCATATGCTGAGTCCCACTATGGGTGATTTTTCTGTGGATTCCTGTTTTGAATTGTGTATCAGTTCTAGTGATCTTGATGTCAAGAATGCTATTTGGTTAGTTTTTCCTGTTCACAGGTGAACTTAATGTTGGGGTGTATCGAGTTTACGTGATTGAAAAAATTAAGTGTGTGTTCTGTTGATGTGATTCCAGCAATTGTTCTTTTATACAATAAACACTTTCTGAAGTTCGCGTGTTTGTTAGCCGGTATTTCGAAATTCCTATCTTTTTATTCAGACTTTATACTGTAATGCTACAAAAGAGAAATTCAGTAGGTAAAACTAAAAGCTCAGATTAAGATACATAAATAATACGTAGAACACATTTTTACCTCCCTTAAAAGTTAGGCCTGCCAAGCGTAGGAAACATGTCGACGTTCCTTTATAATCGGAGTAACATCACTAAAGCAGTAACGCAGTTTAACCGAAAATACAACTTTCTGTAGAATAAATATGTTCAAAGTCGCTTAAGAACAATTATGGTATGGCCTGGTAGTAAAGGTGCTCAACTCGCAAACCACTTCACCAAGTATGCTCACCCCTACAGCCGTGGGGGGCGTTACAATGTTACGGTCAATCCCACTACAGGTTGGTAAAAGAGTAGCACAAGAGATGGAAGTGGGTGGTGTTTACTAGCTGCTTTCCTTCTAGTCTATCACTGTTAAAGTACAAACGGCTAGAGCAGATAACCCTCGTGAAGCTTTGCGCGTAATTCAAACCAAACTAATTGAGGAAGGTGTCGTTAGGGTGTTGAGTAACTCTCCAATCGGTAGAAGAAATTGTAAATAAATTTTGTTTCATTTTGTGTATGTGTGTGTAATTACAAATGTCATTTCTAGTACTGATAGCTCGACCTTCATTCATATCTTGACCTGACCTTCATGTTAGGGTTTGAGGCATATCGTTGCGTTACCCAAACAGGTCACTTGAAACAAAAATATAGAATGTGTTTATTCGTTCTATATCGCGCAAAACTGCTCGAGTGCTATCTGTGCTGGTAGTTCGTAATTTTAAAATAAAAGAATAGATAGTCAACACCACCTACCGCCAACTCTTGGGCTATACTGTTTATTAACGAATCGTGGGATTTGACTACCACTGACGAACACGTTGAAAAACACACGGATGCAAATGTGAATAATTATAATATTTTACGGTAAAGAAAAGAAATCTGCACACTAATCAACTGTCATTTCGGAGAAAAAAGTAGAAACGTAGCTAATTATCTATTCTCTACACTTAGACATAGCTATTCTCTACATTTAGACATAGCTATTCTCTACACTTAGACATAGCTATTCTCTACACTTAGACATAGCTATTCTCTACACTTAGACATAGCTATTCTCTACACTTGACATAGCTATTCTCTACACTTAGATATAGCTATTATCTACACTTAGACATAGCTATTCTCTACACTTAGACACTTGTATTTCATAAAACTCCTTAAAATACTGACGGTAAGTTCGACATTGAGGTCGTAAAAGACAAAGAAAAGAAAGAACTTTGTAACTCCTGGCCCCATAGCGTACATATTAGATACGAAAATGTGTGTGACCAGAATGTGAGGAACATTATGAGGAATGGATGTATCGTATGGTCGATCAACAAAGTCTAAATTACACGAGAAACTAAATTCATGCTGACACACGTAGTTTTGCGAAGTACATAACACAATAAACTAACGTACGAGTATTTTCTGATGGATATATAACTGTATATACTGTACATAAAACTTGGAAATACGAGAATATACAACACATAGGTATTACAAACCAATTTACGTAAAATGATTTCACAGTATATCTATTCTGAAAAGAGGCAGACCTTAGGATTCCTTTCTAAGAGTCGTTACTGATACAACTTTCCGATACCATTACCAAATTGGACTAACAATGATATATCCATTACGAACAAAAACGTTTTCCGATACTTAAGTTGACGTTATATTGTTGCCTGGTTGCCTTCTTGCTATGTTACCTGACATAACGAGATTTTTATTATAATTTTGGCCTGTAAATGTAAGCGAAGAAAACAATAACATAATCGACAGAATAATGTGGTTTTATTGTTTATTTTACTATTATTTATATTCATAATTCATACTGTTTACCTGTTCTGCTACTCCTGTTTATTTATTACACTAATTAATTAGTTCCACAACCATTTTGCACGAGATCATCACGTGACATGTCTGCACTAAACATTGTCGAAGTTAAGTGACGATTGCGAATTATTGTTTGTTGTCGTTGTTGTTTCGAGTCAATACGTGCAGTAAATTAATTTACCCAAGTAAGGAAATTAAAATAATTTCAGTGTAATTGCAGACAAAAAAACAGGCTAACAAAGACGAGTATTTGTTTCACTCGTTAATTTTACGACGACCCCTAGGGTTTTCCGCTCTTCTTCGTTAACTCTAAGAAATTTAATAAACAATAACTATTTTATAACAAACTACGAAATAGCGTCTATCACAATATCTGGCTATTAAGCGGAATCGATTAAAGCGTTTCTTCTAGTTATATCACTTTGAAACGCTAAGTTTCAATATTAATGTTTATACAAGCTAGGAATAAAAAAAAATCTCATGTAAAGCGTCATCCTGGGCCCGGCATGGCCAAGCGTGTTAAGGCGTGCGACTCGTAATCTGAGGGTCGCGGGTTCGAATCCCGGTCGCACCCAACATGCTCGCCCTTTCAGCCGTGGAGGCGTTATAACGTCACGGTCAATCCCACTATTCGTTGGTAAAAGAGTAGCCCAAGAGTTGGCGGTGGATGGTGATGACTAGCTGCCTTCCCTCTAATCTTACACTGCTAAATTAGGGACGACTAGCGTAGATAGCCCTCGAGTAGCTTTGCGCGAAATAAAAAACAAACAAACAAGCATCATCCTGTTTATAAAACGTTAAAAGATACAAACAGAAATGTTTGAGAAATGACAACTTTCTCAGAACTAGAAATTTCCGTTAATGCATCTTTTTTTATATTAAATTAATAATAATACACAATAAGAATGAGAAAAATTACTGGCACCGTTTTCCATAATGTATATATTTGTCTGTTTTTTTAATTTCGCGCAAAGCTACATGAGGGCTATCTGCGTTAGCCGTCCCTAATTTAGCAGTGTAAGACTAGAGGGAAGGCAGCTATTCATCACCACCCACCGCCAACTCTTGGGTTACTCTTTTACCAACAGATAGTGGGATTGACTGTTACATTATAATGCCCCCATGGCTGAAAGGTGAGCATGCTGTGTGACGGGGATTGGAAACTGTGGCCCTCAGGTTACGAGTCGAGTGCCCTAACCACCTGGGCATGCCTGGCCTAATTTATGTATCTAATAAATAACCGTGAAACAATAAGAGTTATTTTTCAGCTGCTTCGTAGCGTGACAATATTACAAACGTTTTGGTATTGTAAGGTGTAGTTTGTATTTATTATTGGTTTTATATTGTCCATAATAAAACCTAAAACGTGTTAAAACTTACACTCCTTGTAAACAAGTAATTGTTAATTGTGCTTAGACACTTCTGAAAACTGCTGAGAAAGTATATATCTTACCATCACCGAAACGGATAGAACTGACGAATTTTAGAGAAATAGCAAAAAACAATGTGAGACACAATAATTCTATACAAAACACTAAAGCTGGATATGTTCTTGTTTATTTATTTGTCTTACAAATTTCAATAAGATACTAAAGTTACATGAATAACTCAACCGGTCCCCAGTGGCACTGCAACTTATAATCTGTTGACTTATAATCTGGATTTCGATACCCGTGGTGGACGCAGCACAGATAGCTTATTGTGTAGCCCTGTGTTTATTTATAAACAACGACAACATAACTCAACCAATCTCTACTTTGCATTATATATATATTGACGGTGTAAACAGATAAATTCATATAAGTGTATATATATAAAAATTTATCTGTTTACACCGTGTAGCAGTAGACTATTGAATTTCTACGTAAACTGTAACTTTTGCCCAAACTTCACACATCAGTGTTTGAACTTTCAGTAAATGAGTTATTACCGAGTGAATTTTCTTTTGAAAAATTTGTACTTGATGCAAACAGAATAGGTGGTATACTTTGATCAGTTGTTACGTCAATAACTTTAGGCGCGAGCACAGGTAAAGATAGCGAAACGAATGCAGAGAAACATTCATACAGACAAACTCAGATGAACAGCGCGGGCTCGACTGTTGTGTCTGTGTAGCAATACTCAGCAATATATCGAAAAACTACGTAGTCACGCGAAAAACTAATTTAACGCATATTACTGTGGAAAATTGATGATCGTGGTATAAATTGTTATTCGATTAAGATAAATATTATTCTAACACTAGTGAGATGAGTTATTCTGTGGATATAGAGGCCACGGGTTACGTCTCGTACGATAAACTGTAAGCTAACAGTTATGGACTTTCTCTCTAGCTAAGCCTAATCATCCACTGCTGCTTTATGATCGGCATGGGTGATAATTAATAATAAACGTAAACGCCGTAGCTTTAAATATCATTTGTTTACATATAAAATTAACATGTTTTAGTTTATTCTTTTACATCACGATGTAAAATTATACAACATTATTAGCGTTGCTCTGTTGTGAAAGTAAATAATAGGGCATATGACACGACACAAAAACAGTGACCTAGCGGTAAGTATAAGTGTATACAGCGTTAAAAGTTTGGTTTCATAGCTATTTTGGTCAAAATACAGGTAACAGCCCATTGTGTAGCTTTGTGTTTAACAACACATTGAAACTCACCATGCGCGTAACAGATAGGCCTTATCCAACGAACGTTGTCAAAGCTTTTACGTTATTCGCCACTGTACTTAATTTTGAATTACTCACCAGAGGGAAGAGAGCGCGTTAGCAAAATCCAACTATTCTCGCTAAATGATTGGTTGTTACTTTTATAATAGTCCTGCAGCTTACAATAGGGAGCTCATAAGTCTTTTACGGCTATTAACAATATAAGCGTTAAGAGTATAAACTAGTACTACCAGGTTGCATCGTACCACTAACACAGTATTAGCATGTTTCTCTTGGCCGTTTTCATAGCAATAATGTTTACTTGACTACTATTACAACAGTCATATCTTCAAGGTTACTTCAAACACAACATTAACATGTTACACTTGACTCAGTATTACTACTTAAAGTATTGGATGAGACTATTAACACCGAATGAACAAATTACATCTGGCTATTAACACAGTATTAACACTGCTTGGTCAATAATACATAATCATATGTGACGTATTGTAATTTATTTCGGACGACTCTCCGATTTATCATGTTGCGTAAGTTACGTATTAAGATTTCAAATGGCCGGAAATTTTAATTTCAATTTATAAGTTAATCAAATGTCAACATGTGTCAAATTTCTGTTATTTACCAACAAGTTGATAAAATTTTGTTTCTTAACACAAACATATTTGTGTTAAAACAACACAATTTACATGTATACAACACACATGTATACAAACAACCATACAATTTATAATGACGGTTATTACAAATAATTATTTATATACATATATTTTACAAACTTACAAACAATATTTAGTCATCTATCTAGTCTGGAACGGAATATTTAATAACCGATCCAGGTTTACAATGTGCAAATTACTTTTATGCTGACACACTACACTTTACGGGAATGCTAGCTGGCTTTGTTCTTGTTTGGTCTCGCGTGGTTTATAAGCTCACTTTTTGTCGAGGAAGCTATACAATGTCCTTGTAGAAATACTAACGTCCGAAGTTAATTCACTGAAGTTTGTAATGTTCGAATTCTATAAATGTTCCTGGTTTGGTTTGTTTTGAATTTCGTGCAAAGCTACTCGAGGACTATCTGCGCTAGCCGTCCCTAATTTAGCGGTGTAAGATTAGAGGGAAGGTAGCTCGTCATCACCACCCACCGTCAATTCTTGGGCTACTCTTTACCAACGAATAATGGGATTGACCGTAACATTATAACGCCCCCCACGGAAGCGTTTTCTTAAAATATATCCTGTTGATTCTTACTCTCAATACTCCTGTACAAACTTAGACAACAGGCGGAACTCGTGCAGTAACGTACAACAATATATATATACGTCACATATGTCAAACTGAAACAATCGTAGCTGTTAAAATAAATATATAATAGTAAATCCGTTAGACATACTTTCCACGTCACTAATAACACAATATTAACACGTTACACTTAACTACTAGCGCAGAACTAAAACTTTATACCTGAGTATTAACACTTTATTTGGCTATTAATAAAATAATCGTACTTCTTCGTCATTGATAACACAGTGTTAAAACATTGCACCTTAAAATTAACACGTTGCACTCGACTGTTAACACAGTCTTAACACGCTACACCTGGCTATTAACGCAGTATTAACACTTGACATGACTACTAGTACAAGAATCGTACTTTCCACAGTATTAATATTTTACGTCGCTAAATACAGCATTCACACTTCCACGCCATTGTAGATACCGTATTCATACGTAGCGTCTTCCTTCCAAAACAGCATTAAGTACCCCACTGGGACAGATGTAAGTCTACGGAGTTACAACACTAAAATCAGAGGTTCGATTCCCGTCGGTTGACATAGCAGGCAGCCCGATATGGCTTTGCTATAAGGAAAGACACACAGCATTAAAACGTTGAAGCTAACTATATAATACAACTTATCGCATTTCATGGACTTCTAACACTGCATTAGCACTCTTTACCTAACGACTAAAATATCACTGAGATAGACATACGCTAGTATAGGTTTTCACCTATATATATATGTTTTCTACTAATCTGTTCAAGAAAACATTAATACAAATCCTTATTGAACATGAAACTTAAGCAGCAGAAACGTTTACTACAGTGGCCCTCTAGTGACATCATCGAAAGACTACCTTGATTGTCACAGCATAACATTCTCTTATTTTAATAGTCTCTTAACACTGTGTTGGCACTCTCGTCTTAATTACTAGAATGTCAGTGAGACAGATGCGCGCGAGAATAGTTTTTCACACATATATACATAGATACATACATATTCATACTACTATTTACATTAGTCTTGGGCCGGCATGGCCAAGCGTGTTAAGGCATGCGATTCGTAATCTGAGGGTCGCGGGTTCGTATCCCTGTCGCGCCAAACATGCTCGCCCTCCCAGTCGTGGGGGCGTTATAATGTTACGGTCAATCCCACTATTCGTTGGTAAAAGAGTAGCCCAAGAGTTGGCGGTGGGTGGTGATGACTAGCTGCCTTCCCTCTAGTCTTACACTACTAAATTAGGGGCGGCTAGCACAGATAGCCCTCGAGTGGCTTTGCGCGAAATTCAAAAAATAAACAAATATTAATCTTCTACGAGATTGCTTTACTTAATAGTGAAACAATACTTTCATTAACTCTGGAGGACCTCTAGCACAAACTGTTCACTCACATTATTCTGTTGGTTTTAAGAAAGGAGTGAGAAGGGAACGTCGCATAGCATCCAACAAATTACATAGTTATCAACTCAGGTTAATATGTCAGATAGTGACGTAACTGACTCTAAAGCATCATCTCAACGTATTGCCTGTGTCATAGCCAAGAAAATTGTAAGAGTTACGTAAATATCATAACAACTTCTGTTACTAAAGGAGGACAGAAACCATAAAAAAAGCTATCTCAATGTGTTTTTTTTTGTGGTAACTAACCCCGACATTCCCTTTCTGCGTTACGTTTATGACGTCAAGCAATCTTCGAGTCATCAAACGACTTGTAAAGTTTCGTTGAATGATATGATTGAACGACATAGGTCGTATTACAGAGAACTTCACTTAGATCTTGCCATTCGCTAGCTAATACGTCTAAATTTAAAAGATAAACTTTAAATTCCACATTATTTGTTCTTTTTCTTTGAGTGTCCTCCAGTGGAACAGCTGTAAGCCTACGGGTTTCCAACGCTAAAATCCGATGTTCGATTTCCCATGATGGACACAGCAGATCGTCCTATGTAGATTTGCTCTATAAAACGACCAAAAAAAGAGCCGCGTTTATCTGATGAATTTCTGAACTCTAATTGTAAAGCTATCATTAAGTTTATAATTTTATGTAGCAAAACGAGTGCCTCTCTTTGTTTAATCACATCACTGTCGTCAAGTTAACAGAAATTAAAGTTAGTTTTTACATTACGTATTTTCCATGTGAACGGTTACTTATGCAACACATGTGCTCAATGGGAGGAGAGCGGAGATTAGAGACCCAAGGAGCAGTACGCTCATCGATAAGTACAAAATGGTGACCAGACGGAAAGCACGCGCACAACACACACAACTCGTTTGTTTGTTCGTTTGTTTTGAATTTCGCACAAAACTATTCGAGGGCTATCTGTGCTAGCCGTCCCTAATTTAGCAGTGTAAGACCACCCACCGCCAACTCTTGGGCTACTCTTTACCAACGAATAGTGGGATTGACCGTAACATTATAACGCCCCACGGCTGAAAGGGCGAGCATGTTTGGCGCGACCAGGATGCGAACCCGCGACCCTCAGATTACGAGTCGCACGCCTTAACACGCTTGGCCATGCCGGGTCTACTAGAGATTTTATAGTTAAAGTACAGCAGTTGTTAATTTTTAACTGTTGTCTGGGGTGAAGGAAGTCAATAAACAGAGTTCGCCGCTGAAAAATGAATTGTTTGTAACTTGTAATCTATTCACAACTGAAAACGATGAGCGTTTTTCGTGTCATCGTACCGAGAAATTTGAATTACCTGCAGTCAGATGTGACAACCACTGAGCCACACCCGAACAATATGTAAAAACAGAATAAAATAAATGTCTGTCACAACCAGCATGATTTGAAAATTCACAGCTTCCATTACTGCGGTTTCTTTAGCATGTATGTACAACGAAAGAATCCTATATATTTATGAATGACGTGGAATTATTTATGACGTACTCGCATCTAAAACATACTGTTTATTTATGACGTGTGTAATTAAACCATGCCATTTACGGCGTACCTACAACTAAAACATATGATACAGTTATGTCGTAGATGGAACTGCATCCTGATATTTATGACATACTTACAACTAAGGCACAGGTGGCGGATATAACTGACTGAGCAGGAGATATAATAAAGGGGTCTAGCAAAGATGTAGCTTTTATTGGGCACGTAGGAGCTAGCACTGATAAGAATGGAAGATAATTGATATAGTGGAAGTATCTGAAACATGGTTAAATGAAGATGATTTTGATGACCGAAATTTCTTTGAAATACAGGGTTACAGGGTATTTAATAGGATAGAGTATTAAAGAGGAGGGAGGAGTGGCTTCATGTGTAAAATGTGAGTTATATCCTGTTGAAGTTGAGGATATCAAAGATAATAACAAGGAGAATCGATCCATTTGGGTTTATATTAGTGGATATAAAGGGTAAAGTCTTTTATGGGAATTTGTTACACAACCAGATAATTCTGATGAATTTAGAGAGAAACCTTACAATATCATTACGATTTCAACTGTTAATAAAGTAATAATTATGGGTAATTTTAATTTCAGACATATAGATTGGGAATTTCTGGATCCAAACCGTGAGGGATAAAAGCTTTTGGAAACTCTTCAAAATGGCTTTCTTCGCCAATTAGTCAAGAAACCTACAAGAAACACGGCTATTTTAAATGTACTGTTAACTTTAAATATAGATATGATCAAGAGGATGGAAAGTGGGAAATATCCGGGTACAAGTGATCATTGCTGCATTAGGTTCATGTTTTGCTGTATATGGAGATAAGAAATAATAATATATTGGTTACACATGTCAGAAACGAAAATTCTAAAGGATTTGTTTTGTTAGTTAGTTTGTTTGTAATTTCGCACAAAGCTACTCGAGGGCTATCTGTGCTAGTTGTCCCTAATTTAGCAGTGTAAGACTAGGGAAGGCAGCTAGTCATCACCACCCACCGCCAACTCTTGGGCTACTCTTTTACCAACGAATAGTGGGATTGACCGTCACTTTATAACGCCCTCACGGCTGAAAGGGCGAGCATGTTTGGCGCGACGGGGATTCGAACCCGCGACCCTCAGATTAGGAGTCGCACTCCTTGACACGCTTGGCCATGCCGGGCCATAATTGTAAAGGACTGAGACAAGAATTATCTGTTGTGAAATGGGCAGCTGAGTTATTTGGAGACATTGATCAGATGTGATAATATATTAAAAGATACATTTTAAATATTCATGGTAGATATATTCCTTATAGAAATAAATTTGTGGACGATTCTCGAGTGTAAGAACCAACAATGTACTGTAAGTGTATGCAAATACATTTTCTCTATTAAATGCTAAAAAATATTTTTTTATTTTCCCTTTTCTTATTTTCATCTTTCGAAGCTCTACTCAAATAAGTGGTTGAGTCTGACAACGCAAAATGCATATTTTCTTATTTATGTTCATTGGCCTAAAGATTTTCGCCAGCAGTGTATATTCTTGACAGCATTCTAGAACCTTCTATATTACTAAATAAATGCAATATGACGTAACAATTCTCGATTAAAGGAACGAGAACAATTCTGAAGGTTCGAGTAACGTGACGTCAATTCACAATAATTGAACTACACAAGAAATGATTTGTGAATAGTGACGTAAGCAAACTTGCCATTACTATAGCTTCTAAAAATAACTAAAGTTAACATTCACACTATATAAAGTAAACAGCACTTCCATGTTTAACTTACAAATGAACAGTCGTGTATATGAAACAAATTCACAGCCTGAGAGATTAACCACAAGGCTCAGCCCGGCCTTTAGTCAATGTAATATCGAATTCGATGACCTGAGACACTAACTCGCCTTCATAACTTACTCCTATTTCAGAATGCGCACGACATGACCATGTGGTTAAGGCTCTCAACTAGTAATCTGAAGGTCGCGGGTTCGAATCCCCCTCACACCAAACGTGGTCGTCCTTTCATCCGTTGGGCGTTATAGTGTGATGTTTAATCCCACATTTCGTCGGTAAAAGAGTAGCTTAAAAGTTGGCGGTGGGTGGTAATGACCAGCTGCCTTTCCTCTAGTCTTACACTGTTAAATTAGAGACGGCTAGCGCAGATAGCCCTCTTGTAGCTTTGCGCGAAATTCAAAAACAAACAAACAATATCAGAAACTGTGCAATTGCTAATAAAATGTAGGTCGTGAAACTTATTCTATCTGTAGTTAGCACATAGTTTCGTTGAATGATATGATTGAACGACATAGGTCGTATTACAGAGAACTTCACTTAGATCTTGCCATTCGCTAGCTAATACGTCTAAATTTAAAAGATAAACTTTAAATTCCACATTATTTGTTCTTTTTCTTTGAGTGTCCTCCAGTGGAACAGCTGTAAGCCTACGGGTTTCCAACGCTAAAATCCGATGTTCGATTTCCCATGATGGACACAGCAGATCGTCCTATGTAGATTTGCTCTATAAAACGACCAAAAAAAGAGCCGCGTTTATCTGATGAATTTCTGAACTCTAATTGTAAAGCTATCATTAAGTTTATAATTTTATGTAGCAAAACGAGTGCCTCTCTTTGTTTAATCACATCACTGTCGTCAAGTTAACAGAAATTAAAGTTAGTTTTTACATTACGTATTTTCCATGTGAACGGTTACTTATGCAACACATGTGCTCAATGGGAGGAGAGCGGGAGATTAGAGACTCCAAGGAGCAGTACGCTCATCGATAAGTACAAAATGGTGACCAGACGGAAAGCACGCGCACAACACACACACAACTCGTTTGTTTGTTCGTTTGTTTTTGAATTTCGCACAAAACTATTCGAGGGCTATCTGTGCTAGCCGTCCCTAATTTAGCAGTGTAAGACCACCCACCGCCAACTCTTGGGCTACTCTTTTACCAACGAATAGTGGGATTGACCGTAACATTATAACGCCCCCACGGCTGAAAGGGCGAGCATGTTTGGCGCGACCGGGATGCGAACCCGCGACCCTCAGATTACGAGTCGCACGCCTTAACACGCTTGGCCATGCCGGGTCTACTAGAGATTTTATAGTTAAAGTACAGCAGTTGTTAATTTTTAACTGTTGTCTGGGGTGAAGGAAGTCAATAAACAGAGTTCGCCGCTGAAAAATGAATTGTTTGTAACTTGTAATCTATTCACAACTGAAAACGATGAGCGTTTTTCGTGTCATCGTACCGAGAAATTTGAATTACCTGCAGTCAGATGTGACAACCACTGAGCCACACCCGAACAATATGTAAAAACAGAATAAAATAAATGTCTGTCACAACCAGCATGATTTGAAAATTCACAGCTTCCATTACTGCGGTTTCTTTAGCATGTATGTACAACGAAAGAATCCTATATATTTATGAATGACGTGGAATTATTTATGACGTACTCGCATCTAAAACATACTGTTTATTTATGACGTGTGTAATTAAACCATGCCATTTACGGCGTACCTACAACTAAAACATATGATACAGTTATGTCGTAGATGGAACTGCATCCTGATATTTATGACATACTTACAACTAAGGCACAGGTGGCGGATATAACTGACTGAGCAGGAGATATAATAAAGGGGTCTAGCAAAGATGTAGCTTTTATTGGGCACGTAGGAGCTAGCACTGATAAGAATGGAAGATAATTGATATAGTGGAAGTATCTGAAACATGGTTAAATGAAGATGATTTTGATGACCGAAATTTCTTTGAAATACAGGGTTACAGGGTATTTAATAGGATAGAGTATTAAAGAGGAGGGGAGGAGTGGCTTCATGTGTAAAATGTGAGTTATATCCTGTTGAAGTTGAGGATATCAAAGATAATAACAAGGAGAATCGATCCATTTGGGTTTATATTAGTGGATATAAAGGGTAAAGTCTTTTATGGGAATTTGTTACACAACCAGATAATTCTGATGAATTTAGAGAGAAACCTTACAATATCATTACGATTTCAACTGTTAATAAAGTAATAATTATGGGTAATTTTAATTTCAGACATATAGATTGGGAATTTCTGGATCCAAACCGTGAGGGATAAAAGCTTTTGGAAACTCTTCAAAATGGCTTTCTTCGCCAATTAGTCAAGAAACCTACAAGAAACACGGCTATTTTAAATGTACTGTTAACTTTAAATATAGATATGATCAAGAGGATGGAAAGTGGGAAATATCCGGGTACAAGTGATCATTGCTGCATTAGGTTCATGTTTTGCTGTATATGGAGATAAGAAATAATAATATATTGGTTACACATGTCAGAAACGAAAATTCTAAAGGATTTGTTTTGTTAGTTAGTTTGTTTGTAATTTCGCACAAAGCTACTCGAGGGCTATCTGTGCTAGTTGTCCCTAATTTAGCAGTGTAAGACTAGGGAAGGCAGCTAGTCATCACCACCCACCGCCAACTCTTGGGCTACTCTTTTACCAACGAATAGTGGGATTGACCGTCACTTTATAACGCCCTCACGGCTGAAAGGGCGAGCATGTTTGGCGCGACGGGGATTCGAACCCGCGACCCTCAGATTAGGAGTCGCACTCCTTGACACGCTTGGCCATGCCGGGCCATAATTGTAAAGGACTGAGACAAGAATTATCTGTTGTGAAATGGGCAGCTGAGTTATTTGGAGACATTGATCAGATGTGATAATATATTAAAAGATACATTTTAAATATTCATGGTAGATATATTCCTTATAGAAATAAATTTGTGGACGATTCTCGAGTGTAAGAACCAACAATGTACTGTAAGTGTATGCAAATACCAGTATTGTTGCCTTAGCTGAAATTCATAGAAAATTTGCTCTCAAGCTATCAATGAGTAACCAACACAACACATAGAGGCAGTTTTATATTGTTGGTTTGCTACAGTTAGTATACTATAAACCTCGAAAGCTATAACTGTGATTAACACCTATCAATCGGGATACTACAAATATTTGACTAGGAACGTTTATAGATTTCAAGTACTAAATCGTTTGACTTCAGAGAATTAACATCGGATGATAGTATTTCTACAAGGACATTAGATATCTTCGTCGGTGAAAAGTAATCTTTTAAATGGCGTGAGAACCAGCCAAGAAAATAGCGAATTACTTACCCTTTAAGTCAACTATTCTAATATCAACTCGAAACTAAATCGCTCATCGTGAACCATCAACAAAATATTCAGTTTCAGACCAGATAGAAGACTCAATATTGTTTGTAAGTTTGTAAAACTTTTGTATATAAGTCATTATTGTTGCATATGTTTGTAACAACCGTTGTTATAAATTGTATTGTTGTTTGTATATTAAAATATATTTGTGTTAAGAATGATACACACAATTTTATATCTTGTTGGCAAACATCATAAATTTAATACACATCAATATTCAATTAACTTCTAAATTAAAACTAAAATTTCTGGCTACTTGAAATCGTAATACGTAACATAATAAATCGGTGACTCGTTATTTCTGTAGGTGTGGCAGATAAATTAGGAGATTGAATAGAAGAGTGGCAGGATGGAAGAAAGCAGAGGGTTTTTACAAATGGATGCCAATGATATTCGATTAACGTTACAAGTGGGGTACCTCAGGGCTCAATCCTAGGACTTATGTTCTTTCTTATTTACATCAATGACATGGATGAAGGAACATTCAGTAAATTATTTAAGTTTGGGGATGATATCAAGGTCTTAAGTATAGCTAGCTGTGAAGAAGATGCTGCTTATCTACAGAAGGTTCTAGATCATTCAGTGAGTTGGGTAAATAAATGGCAAATGGGGTTTAACTATAATAGATGCGAGATAATGGATGTGAGTTATGATTTGAATTATAAGCATAATTTGAATGGAAATAACCTTAACATTTGTCATGAGAGAAAAGCATCTTGGTGTTATGGTTGATCAGTCTCTTAAACCATGCGAGCAGAGTACTGGTGCTAATTGTAAACTAAATAGAATTTTAGGTTGTATCTATAGAAATATTGAATACAGGTCTAAAGATGTAATAATTTCATTGTTTAAGTTACTGGTTAGGCCACATTTGGAGTATCATATTCAGTCTTTGGCTCTTTATCTTAGAAAGGACATTGAATTGTTGTAAACGGTTCAGAAAAAGGGTTGCTAGAATGGTGTCTGATATGGAGGAGTTGTCACACGAGGATATATTGAAATCTCTCAAACTGTTTTCTCTTTAAAAAAAATTATTAAAGGGGATCTGATTGGGGTGTTTAATTTTGTAAATGGAATTGATAGCGTTGATGTATCATCGTTTCTCATATTTAACAATGACAGTAGTAAGATTAAGGGACATAAATTTTGGCATGATACGATTAACATCTGCAGCTAAGACAATTTTATTTTTATAACAGGGTGATTGGCGTTTGGAATAGGTTGACTTAGAATGTTGTGGAGGCAGTAAACTTAGGCGAGTTTAATAGAAAGCTTGGAAAGTGAATGAATGATAAGGGCTGGCTTTAAATTTTTATAACGTATTTATTAATAGTTTTAGTTTAGTCTAGAGAATGGGACAGCCTAGATAGACCAGTAAGTGGGTCCCATGTTGTCCAAAAACATTGTTGTATTATGACGTCCCTAAAATTAAAACACGCTTTTGATGACATACATAGAACCGTAACATACTATATATTCATATATATTTGTTACTAAGGATACTTGTTGGCTTTTCACCCGATCTTTGCATAAAACACAATTCAGCACAGATCTATAAACAAAATATATAGACGTCAATATATCTATATAAATATATATATATATATAACAAATATATAGACGTCAATATATCTATATAAATAAATAAATATATATAAAAATACATAGACGTCAATATATCTATATAAATAAATACATATATGTAAAAATACATAGACGTCAATATATATAAATGTATTTTATAGATCACCCTTGGAAGGATTAAAAATGCGATTTTCGTTTTCATTGTGACGTTTACAAAACAAAAAAAAAAAAACGAGAGCGGGTGATTACTTTGGGGAAGACATTTCTATTCGAACTTTAACTCAGAAAATCAAATCCATGGTTACTTATGGTGGGTTCTTTACGAAAATTATAGCATCGCTTTAACAAATCCTCATCGATCTTCAAGTCATATTGAGAACCACAGAATTACATGTTTAGTGTGACGGGGATTCGAACTCATGACCTTCACACTGCGAGTCGAGCGAATTAACTACTTGTCCATGCTGGACCCAAGGAAGGATAGAGAACGAACCAATGCAACCATACAAACAACAATTACACTTATGATGGAGAAAGAACTAATTCAACCATGCAAACAATAATTACACTTATAATGGAGAAAGAACCAATGTAACCATACAAACAATAATTACATTTATGATGGAGAAAAAATCAGTGCAACCATACAAACAACAATAATTACACTTGTGATGGAGAAAGAACCAATGCAACCATACAAACAATAATTATATTTATGAAAAGCAAACTTACATCCAAACCACAAAAATACATGAGTCCAAGGGTGTAGTCAGAATAATGGGTAAAGATAAAAATAAACTGTGGAACTCTTCTTTTACCTAAAAAATTTAAGTGAAACAAAAGTGTTTATTTATAAAAAATCTTAATGTAATGGATCTTTTATACTTTTTTAGGATAATGAACTGGCTGTTCAATGACCCACTTCCCTGGCCCCGCCCCTTAAATCCATCCTCGAGCACAACGCAAGTTTTTGTCTGTTTCAGTCTTTGCTTGAAGATGAAACTTTGTAGAATGGACGGCAACTGCCTGTTGTGGAGACACAAGTGTAGAGGACGACGTTTCGAAAGTCTTCCGCCTTTCGTCTTCAGGTCTTATTTAAACAAGATTGTGCACTTATTTTACCGCTTGCTTGACAAAAGATTTCAGGTATTGATTATATTCAGCGACAATTTTACGTTTTTTTTTAATACATCAAATATTAGAATAAGAAATACTCAACTTAAACAGCATCTTACGCGCACGTGGGCTAAACGACCATCTCAGAAACCTCCAGACCCTGATTTAGGGAAGGCAGCCAGCAATTTCTGCCTTAGCAAGGGCTTTCTATGACAATGTGAATGGAAGAACAGAATTAATGTAAAGTTTATAGTGCGGAACATATTCAGAAACCATTTAGGGAACTGTGGATCCTTTCATTCTGTTAGATTTTATTATAGGGCCAGGTTTTATTTCAGTAGGTGTCTCTGTCTTGTTAGTGGTAAATTTCAACAGTGGATAAACGGCACGCAGTCCCGCAGTCCACTTGTTTTAAAATAACATATTGAAACACCTTAATTTTACTAACAAATGTTTGTTATACAGTTGATTACCACAGTTTTATCGAAAATTTTAATCAGTTCTCTTTTTCGTCAAAAGTCCATACAGGCTAGTTCAGTTACTTTAAAACCCAATTGACAAGGCACATTATTCTTCTGTACTATGTTATCACAATACAATTTGCGATTATTATACTTTAAAAGTCGTTACTATACTCTATTTATAACTAAACTGACAATTTCGCGTTTTTATATCTATATGAGTGGTGATTGGGAGTTATACTAGTTAGTTTAGATTACTGGCTGGGACCCTTCATACTAGTATAATTTGTCTACTGGGCTACTAATTAGTGCTTTATCACCATAATGGGAGCTGTAATGCTAACTTACCTTTGTATAACTTACCTCTAAATAGTAGTACCTTATGTTTATTTTTATGTATTTTTCATTTAATTTTTATTTATTTTTCTTCTTTACTTTGGAGAACAGTCACCTTCCCACAGATGTATGCAGACAGTGAAGGGTGATATTAATGTGTGACGTAGTGGGCTTCAGCACCCACATCTCGCTCTCCTAATTTCAATTTCTATTCCTTTATTTTATTTCTTTATGTGAGACTAGCGAATGAAGGTTAAGCCTGATAGACGGTGTATCCCCATCGCAATGTGGGTTCTACTTCCACAGTCATCTCCAAAACCTAGAGCACCCGATAACAATCTAGAAGTTTCTATAAACTACAAGATATAATTCGATAAAACAATACTGGATGAAAGCAGCGAGAGAAGTTGAGAAGTTTCGAGTAACATGACGTCAATTCACAACAAACGATTCGTAAATCGTTACGTAAGCAAACTTGGCATAACTATAACTTAGATTAGTGTTTGCACTATATAAGCGAAACAATACTCTCGTATTAAACTTGAAATGAACAGTCATATGTATCTAACAAAAAAAGCTGCTCTTTAATAAAGATGTTTATAATATTCTGTACAAAGTCTGTTCTCAGTCCATGCATGAAGTCTACTCGTACAGTCTGTACCAATATTTGTAATTTCTTTAAACCGATAGTTCTGGAGATACAAAGCCCACCTCATGATCTTCGCGTTGTCGAATTTGCACCTCTGGATGTATGCAAGGGGTTGATAGTCCATCTGGATGATAAACCTCTTCCTGTAGAGGCAGTTGTTGTCACTACTCAACAACTTTTTTACTTTTGTACTTTAATGGAAACAATCCATCTTCATGTTGTTGTATAAGAGTACTGCTCCAATTCTGTGTGAATCATCGAAATGGATGATGAAGAGTTTGTTGAAATCTTGAATTCATAGGATTGTAAACATGTTCATTGACTTCTGGACTGCTATTTGATGTATTTTTTTTTCCAACTTCACCTTGTTAGGTAGGCCTTTCTTGACCAGGTCCATCAGTGTTGCAGCAGCTTTAGTGTAGTTTGTAATGGACTTTCTTTAGTACCCTGCTAACTCCAGGAAGGATATGACTTGTTTAGTCATCAGGGCTCGTGCATCTTGTTTGTCAGTTAAGCTTTCTTCTTTCACAACAATCTGTCGGTTGTCCATCTTTGGCAATGCTATGGCTTTTAGGTAACATATCACATTGCCGATTACATGTAAATTTTAAACTATTTATTTTTCGATTTAATGGTTCTATCTCCCCTTTGACGTTTCCATATGCTATTCTGCCAGCTTGATCATCTCATCTATATCTTCTGATGCTCTCTCTTTTAATAACAGTGGCATGTAACAATTGAGCACAGTATCTTAAATTGTTCACGTATGAGTAGATCTACCAGTCCTTCGAAACTGTTTTCACACTTGGTCATAGGAGTCCATCTTGTGAAGTATCCCTGTAGACGTTCCACAAACAGAAATACAGTTTCTCCAATGTCAGCTGTGACTTCTTTGAATTTCCAGCAAAACCTTTCATGCTAACTTTATAATATATCACCAATGTAACTTTTAACTTCCCATAGTCCATGGCATCTTTTGACGTCATGCCTGCATATATAGTTGTAGGCCTTTTCTTGTAAGGAGTGGGCTGAGACAGTTTACCTGGTGGCCTTTGTGTCAGTTCTTAATGTAGATGAATCTTTCATATATCTCCAGTAAAGCATATATATCGGGGTTTTTTCATCAAATCTGGGCAGCTTGGGTCATCTGGCCCTGACTCCATTGTTATTCTTGGGTCCTTCATCTTTCTGTTGGATGAGCTTGAGGATCTCAATTTGTGTTATCATTATCTCTATGTTCTCTCATTTCCTTGTTTTCTTATTTGCCAGTTTGTCTTTCGTTTTTATCATTTTCTTCTTTGTCTTATCTTATATACTTATCTCTCTTTCTCTTCCATTAATTCACTTCTTTCTCTAGTTCTTGTTCTCGTTCAACAAACTCTGGTAGATCGGTATCTTCGAATCTAAGTCTCTCATCTATTTCTTTCCATTTACTAAAGTCAATCGACATGGTTATATAGCGTGATTCTAATATCTATAACACTTTCACCACCTCTATCGTTTTCTATATACAGGCATATTTCTGTTGTTCTTGTCTTTATTTACCACTGTATAATCCTGGATGGCTTACTACTGTCAGGTTTTATAGATCCGGGATTTTTTATAGTAGGTAACTACGGCTTGTCGACGATAAATTTCGACGCTAAACAAACAGTGCAAAATCCACTTGTTTTAAAATAATATATCAAAATAAACCAAACGTATATACAAATGTGCATTACAACGTTGATTACCATAATTGTATGCAGAACTTTAAATAACTTTCTTTTTCGTCAAAAGTGCACACACTCTGGTCCAGTTATGTTAGAACACAAGAATAAGACGAATTTTTCCTCTCTACTCTGTTATAAAAATACCATCTGCGATCATAATACTTTAAAAATCGCCACTATACATTCTGTATGGCTAAACACACGAGCATTCAGCTCTTTTCTGAATATTATTTTGACAATACTTTTTCGGTAACTTGTGTTTGTATTAACATATATACACTGCTGGCCAAAATCTTAAGGCCAATGAACATAAAGTGAAAATACGCATTTTGCTTTGTTAGAATTAACCACTTATTTGAGTAGAGCTTCGAAAGAAGAAAATAAGAAAAGGGAAAATAAAAATAAAAAACGTTTTTAGCATTTAATAGGGAAAATATGAACACTATGAAATTAGCCTATATACCAGCTGGTCAAAAGTTTAAGGCCATACCAAAATGAAGTCCTAAACAGGATAGCAAATGCCCAACAAGAGGTCTCAGTAGTGAGTTACACAGCCGTTATTGCGAATAATTTCAAACATTAGCTTTGGCATGGTCGATATAAGCGTTTACAAAAGGCTGGCTGGAATGGTATTCTAAATGGTGAAGATGGCTTCATGAAGGTCGTGCACTGTTTGAATTTGACGTCCATTTCTATAGACTTCCCTTGCCATCCACTCCCAAATATTTTCAATGGGGTTTAGTTCGGGCGAACACGCTAAATTAGGGGTTCCCAACCGATGGGTCGCAACCCCCTGGGGGGTCGCGAAGCCTTGGCAGGGGAGTCATGTTCTCAGTTGTTTGTCTTCGTGAGATACATTAATTCAGGTGACATCAAAGACGAATTCTTATTCTGCAGTGCACTTGAAACCACAACAAAAGCTGATGATGTCATGGAAAAAGTTTCAACTTTTTTTTCAAGACGAAGATCTTCAATGGGAAAACGTGTGTGGGGTTTGTACGGATGGGGCACCGGCTATGCTGGGATCGAAATCAGGATTCCAGTCGAGAGTGAAGAAGCTAGCACCTAAAGCAAAGGGCATCCACTGCATGATTCACCGGTATGCTCTCGCCAGTAAGACTCTCCCTGCCTCTCTGCAGGAAGTGCTTGAATCTGTAATCATAATTGTAAATTATGTGAAGACTCAACACTCGCCTATTCAAAGAACTATGCAAAGACATGAATGCTGACCACGAAGTCCTTCTCTTCTACACAGCAGTACGTTGGTTGTCGAAAGGAAACGTTATCGTGTCTTTGAAATGAAAGATGAAATAAAGCTATTCCTGGAGACTCAAGAAAGGAAAGATCTTGTAGCTCACTTCGAAGATGAAGCATGGAATAAAAGGGTTGCGTACCTAGCCGACATTTTTGACCAGCTGAACAAGCTCAATTTGAAGCTTCAGAGAAGGGAAACACATGTTCTCCTTTTTTTAAGATAGTCTTCGGGCCTTTGTTTCCAAACTGCAGAACTGGCATCGGAAAACCAATCTTGGAAACATCGCTATGTTTGAAAAACTTTGTGTAGTGACGGATGAGTCTCAGATCCAACTGGATCAGTTCCTCAAGGATGAGATTACCGAACATCTTCAGTCTATAGAAAAGGAAGTCGAGCGTTACTTCCCCTGAGCTATCACAGGAACAGGAGGCCCTGGTAAAGAACCCATTTTGTACTGAACTTGATGTATCCAGCATCCCAGATGATATTCAAGATGAATTTCTGGATCCAAGGAACGACTCTTCAGCTCGTGATCTCTTCAAGGTGAAATCCGTGACTCAGTTCTGGTGCGCTATGTATCAGTCATACTCCAAAGTCAGCATGATAGCTTTACGTGTTCTTGTTCCATTTGCTTCTACCTACTTGAGTGAGGCAGGATTTTCCACTCTTGGCAATATAAAAACAAAGAATAGGAACAGACTGGATGTTGGAGATGACATGAGACTGGCTCTAACAAACGCTCGACCACGAATTTCAAAGCTTGCTGCTGAAATGCAACATCAGGCATCTCACTAGCTGGGTTGGATAGCTGTTCAAACCTATGTTAATATTATTTTAAGAAATATATGTTCTTTTTGTGAATTCAGGTTGGACCAATGTGATTTAATTTGCTAATAAATAATTACAGAATTTTTAAATATTTTTTTAGATGTTTCTTTCCCTCTCCTTCACAGAAAATAAAAGAAAAATTAAGCTGCTGATAGTAAGCCCTAAGTGGGGTCACATGGGTTTCAAACTTTTAGGTAAGGGGTCGCGAGTGCCAAAAGGTTGGGAACCCCTGCGCTAAATAGTCCAAAAGAATCACGTTATTCGCCATGAAAAAGTCCTTTGTCCTGCGGGCATTATGGATTGTAGGATTGTCCTCCTGAAAGACCCAATAATTTTCACACAAGCGAGAGCTTTCAGTTAATAAGGATGCTCTCTCCAACATGCCAATGTTGCCAGCTGCTGTTTGACACCCCTGTATAACTTGAAGCTCCATTGCTCCATGGAAAGAGAAAGCACCCCATATCATGATGGAATCTTCTCCACTGTGTCGTGTAGAAAATGTCTCCGGTGGGCTATCCTTATCGTGCTAGTAACGTTGGAAGCCATCTGGACCATCCATGTTAATTTTTTCTCATCAGAGAACAAAACCTTCGCCCACTTTTCTACATCCCATGTTTGGTGCTTTTCAGCAAAGTTTAACCGAGCTGTTTCGTGGTGTGGAAGGAGGCGTGGCCTTTGAAGACGTTTACGATTTTTTAAAGCCTTTCTCTCGTAAATACCGTCTTATTGTTCTTGAGCTGCATTCTGCGTCCGTAAGGGCCTTAATCTGGTTCGACGATCAGCTGGTGTCTTGCCGGACAACCCGTCAAATCCGCCTGCTCAACGCCGGCGAAATTTTCTTGAGCCGACTACTTGAAATTCTCGTTCCGTATTCCTCAGGGTCTTTTAAAAAAATTTGCAAGAGCAGTTTCACTGCGCCCAATCTCACCAGCGATGGCACGTTGAGAGAGATCTTGCTTTTGCATCTCAACAATTCTGCCACGTTCAACCTCTGTCAACGTTTTAGCCTTTGCCATGTTTTTACCCAATGTAACACAGGAGATGTCAGTGGGAGATGTTGACAACGCTAATGCTTGAACACATACGACTAAATTTTGTTACGTGTTTACCAATTAACGCTTCGTTATGGTCTTAAACTTTTGATTAGCTAGTATTTAGGCTAATTTTATAGTGTTCACATTTTCTCTATTAAATGCTAAAAAATATTTTTTTATTTTCCCTTTTCTTATTTTCATCTTTCGAAGCTCTACTCAAATAAGTGGTTGAGTCTGACAACGCAAAATGCATATTTTCTTATTTATGTTCATTGGCCTAAAGATTTTCGCCAGCAGTGTATATTCTTGACAGCATTCTAGAACCTTCTATATTACTAAATAAATGCAATATGACGTAACAATTCTCGATTAAAGGAACGAGAACAATTCTGAAGGTTCGAGTAACGTGACGTCAATTCACAATAATTGAACTACACAAGAAATGATTTGTGAATAGTGACGTAAGCAAACTTGCCATTACTATAGCTTCTAAAAATAACTAAAGTTAACATTCACACTATATAAAGTAAACAGCACTTCCATGTTTAACTTACAAATGAACAGTCGTGTATATGAAACAAATTCACAGCCTGAGAGATTAACCACAAGGCTCAGCCCGGCCTTTAGTCAATGTAATATCGAATTCGATGACCTGAGACACTAACTCGCCTTCATAACTTACTCCTATTTCAGAATGCGCACGACATGACCATGTGGTTAAGGCTCTCAACTAGTAATCTGAAGGTCGCGGGTTCGAATCCCCCCTCACACCAAACGTGGTCGTCCTTTCATCCGTTGGGCGTTATAGTGTGATGTTTAATCCCACATTTCGTCGGTAAAAGAGTAGCTTAAAAGTTGGCGGTGGGTGGTAATGACCAGCTGCCTTTCCTCTAGTCTTACACTGTTAAATTAGAGACGGCTAGCGCAGATAGCCCTCTTGTAGCTTTGCGCGAAATTCAAAAACAAACAAACAATATCAGAAACTGTGCAATTGCTAATAAAATGTAGGTCGTGAAACTTATTCTATCTGTAGTTAGCACATCACAAATAGCTCATTTCTATATTTAAACCTAACAGAATCTCTGTAACTGAAAACATTTTTTTTTTTTTTTTAACCACGTTAGGACTTCATTTGTTTTCAATACATATTCATACAAAGAACTAAACACCGTTAAATATTTTGTAAAGGTTGAAGAACTTACGTTGACTACTTGGCTTCAAAACCATATCCTAACACTGATTGTGTTAAAGTCTGAACATCAACCGAGAGAAGAGTTCGTGAAAGTACCTTACTCTCCTGTCCAGATGTGTAAGCAGTTCTGTAATAACGATCTGTACTATACTGTGGAAACTCAAAGTTTCTACAGCGTAGAATACGTTCACCACAAAAGATGTAACAAGCGATTGTTCCAATAACAGTTTAATACCCCGAGTCTTCAACGGATGATAAATGAAGGAACAGAATTAACGATCGGTTACCTATAGGGAAACAGATACATCCAGTGAGGAGGAAAGGAAATAATAACATATTGTGGCACAGGTTGATATAGGTCTCTATTGTTATATGTGCTATACACTTATAAGTGTGGGATTAGGACCATCAACTGATGGTTAATCTAACGTCATATAACGTAACCTTGTAAATTAGTAAATTGGTTGAATTCTCTTATGATAAAATCAATAGAGAAATGTACTCACAACGTAACGAACACTGTATGGTTTGAGTCGCAAAGCAGAGGCTGTCAGACTGTTTCAGTTTTGCTAATATTTTGTTACGGAAACTAAAGGAATAATCATAATGTTTGAATATTTCTATCACTCTGTCTGCATGTTTGTTGTTAAGCACAAAACTGCACAATGGGCTATCTGTGCTATGCCTACCATAGGGATTGAGTACAAAAGTTTAGTATTATAAGCTTTTAAGCTTACCGTTAAACAAAGGGTCTATATGTGTGTGTGTTCTGATAAATTTGTTTTTTGTTTTGAACTTCGCGCAAAGCTACACAAGGGCTATCTACGCTAGCCGTCCCTAATTTTGCAGTATAAGACAAGAGGGAAGGCTGCTAGTTATCACCACCCACCGACAACTCTTGGGCTACTCTTTTACCAACGAATAGTGGAATTGACCGTCACATTATAATGCCCCCACGACTGGGAGGGCGAACATGTTTGGTGTGACGGGGAATCGAAGCCGTGACCCTCAAATAACAAGTCAAGTGCCTTATCCACTTAGCCATACCAAGCCTTATTAAATAGAGGAGCCATTATTATCTTACACGTTTATCAAAAGTAACCAAATTACAGAATGTCTTATTCTTAAAATAAGATGGTTGGACTTTGTCTAATGATTCCCGTACCTAGGTAGTGAAACTAAGGGTTTATGGTTTTCGTCCCTTACTTTATTAAATAATACGAAACATGGTTCGTATCTTATGGTTGTGGACGCATTATAAGAGCAACTGTAAAATTCTATTATCTCAATCGGACAAGAATAATCTGAGTTTTTTTGTTAATTAGCTGTCTCTTTTCTAGTGTGCCGTTTCAAAGTTAGGAAGCGCCGTGAGCAAAAATTTTAAATGAAACTCACAGCTGTCGCAGGTGGTAGAGCGAGAACAGCTTGGATGACAGGATGATTTGTGAAAAGTTAACTAGCAATAAAGCAGCTAACGAACAGCATTTTTGACTTACTCTTTTCTGGTTCTAATAGCACTACCATGGTCCTAAGGTGTTTGTTTGTTTTTTAATTTAGCGCAAAGCTACTCGAGGGCTATCTGCGCTAGCCTTACCTAATTTACCAGTGTAAGACCAGTTAGTAACTACCACCCACCGCTAACTCTTGGGCTACTTTTTTACCAACGAATGTGGGATTGACTGTAACCTTATAACGCCCCCACGGCTGGGAGGGCGAGCATGTTTGGTGCGACTGGGATTCGAACCCGCGACCCTCAGATTACGAGTCGAGCGCCTTAACCACCTGGCCATGCCGGGGCCTTTTTTGTTTGTATATATTCAAAACGAAATTAATTTATTTGATTTCTCTGACGCGAATTATTGATTCTTAATGTGTGATTTATTTCTTACATTTAAAAGCTGGTGGCTTTTGGTTTGTCATATGAGATTTGGTGTAGAAGTTTAAAAAGACTTACAACGGTAGAACGCGGGTTTGGATAACCGTTGTGAGCAAAGCACAGATAACCCATTACGTAGCTTTGTGTTTCAGTTCAAATAAGCTCTCCGCTAGTACAGCCTCGGAGGGCTCAGCAGATACCCTGATGTGGCTTTGCTGTAAGAAAAACACACTCAGTTCAAATAAACAAAGATGACCTGAATCATGACCTTGAAGCAAGGTGGTCAAGTTTGTCAAAGTCGTTCAAACAACTTAAATCAGAAACAAAGCTCGGTGATATTCATATAATTCACTTAGAACTTATAAAATGGCCCTCTAGTGGCACAGCGGACTCACACCGCTAAAAACCGGGTTTCGATACCCATGGTGTGTAGCTTTGTGCTCAATTCTGAGCAAATAAACTTGCAGAACGCTTAAAAATCACGTTGAAATGTCCACTGTGGAAACTAAAATCAACTTTTGACCAATAGTTGAAGTCATGTGAAGAAAAATATAAAACATATCTTTTAATTAGCAGTTAGAAACAATGTTGATTATACTGTAGAACACATTAGCTAGCGAAGCATCATTCGGACTAAGAACATGTGTGTGTAATTTTACTTTATATTAAGATTAATAATAAGTTAATTCGTGTCACTCTTAACGGATTCTCAGTTTGCTGTATATCCAGCTCAATAATGGAGTCCGCCAGGCCGGCTGGATTGCATCCTACAAAGTTTTATAAGTTAATGAGGCAACAAACTCTTAGGGCGTAGAACGTCCTAGCTGACGAAGCATGACGTTTAGTAGTAATAAAACTGATAACAATTGTAATCATATTATTATTTTCAGGTTTACTGTGATCCAATAATAACGCACATATATCACTGCTGAGAAATGCTATTGTTGTACGCGTTTCGTAATAGTGTATTCAGCTAGCATATAATAGATAGGTAGGCATTATTAGGAAACAGCCTTTGAAAAGCCTGGATATGTGAATAAACAGCACGTGCTACTTTGTGGGGTAGATAAAATCCATGCATAGCGAATGTAATTAAATCGTTTGTGAATGATCACAGATTACTGTGAACTACAGATCACGTGATTCTGTCCTCGGGTGAAAAGGTTTCTATTTAACTCTTAACGTGCTCTCTGGTACCAAACAAAACCAATCTTATATTCCGTTTTTCTTTCATCTTTTATTTTTATTATGTCCCTCTGACACTTCAAAGATTGAGGTGTAACTTCGTACAAGACACGTGAAGAACAAATATTAAGATAAACGTATTGTATCACTCTGAAATAAAACGAACAAATACGTAGGCAGAGAAAGTAAAAGTTAGAAGAAACACATGTACCAAATACTGGAGACGGAAAAAAACTGAACAAGATAACTGTATAAACAGAAAAGAAATAAAGAACTTCTATTTTAAGCGTTTTAGTTTTACGTTCACTCACTCAGTATAAGAAAAATCAAATACACGAGAAGCAGACGGACCAGAGATGAGACAAATAGTGTGTTTTGAAATAAATATATTTACAGGATTAGGGAGATGTCAAGGAAGATTTAGTTGTAACGTGCTTGATGTTTGTTTTTTTTAGTTCTGAAGTCAATCACTTATAAAAGAGACTTCATTTATTTAATCGATAACTTTATGTCAAAATGGCCAATCATCAAATTTAGACCATTCTGTCCCTAATTTTGCAGTATAAAACTAAAGAGAAGGCAGCTAGTTATCACCACCCACCGCCAACTCTTGGGTTACTCTTTTACCAAGGAATAGTGGGATTGACCGTAACGTTACAACGCATTCACGGCTAAAAGGGCGAGCATGTTTGATGGGACGGGGATTCGAACCCACGACCCTCAGATTACGAGTCGAACACCTTAACCCACCAGGCCATGGAGTTTGATCTTCATTCTCAGAGAGCATCTGTTGCGTCAAAGTACGGAGCGCGTTTTTTTGCAGAACTGAGGCAATAACCACGAATCTTTGAATTCACAACTCGAACGTGCTGACCACCAGGCTAAGTCCGTCAGTTCTCGGATGGTATCTTGTTTTATTTCTCTATGCTATGTACAAAACATTTCTAGTAGTTGATTTGTTTATTGTGTCTTTGTTTTAAAATATCTTGTAAGTAGAAAAGTTTTAAAAATATGGTTCCTGGACAGAACACGTTTCATCAAAAACATGATGATTCCTTTCGAATTCTAACGCAATTCCTTTCGTTTCGTTTCTTTGCGTTTCAGCGCAACACCACTTTCCACCATTTACTTATGTTCACCGCTGGAAATGAAACTCCAGATTTTAGCGTTTTAAGTCTGTAAACTTACTGCCGACTTACCAATAGACCATCGTTTTGTCAATTAAAGTATTTAACGAGATGCCCTAAAGCAAATCCTGTTAGGCATGTGTAACATGGTAATTTCTTTCTACTCAGCATTTTTATTTGATTAGTTACTGAGATTTTTTCATATCACTGTTCTTTAGTGTTTCATGTAAATTACTTAGGATGGAAATTTCGAAAAATGTATTTTGTTCTTTTTAATATATTTGTTTATTAGTTTTTTGTGTGCAATTTTTGACGTCTATGGTTAGGCATGACGTAATCAGATTGGTTGCAATTATACTTTTTACTTCCTTGTCTTTTATCGGGTTAAGGTGTTCGACTCGTAATTTGAGGGTCGCGGGTTCGAATTCTCGTCACACTAAACATGTTCGCCCTTTCAGCAGTGGGAGCATTATAATATGACGGTCAATCCCACTATTCGTTGGTAAAAGAGTATCCCAACAGTTGTCGGTAGGTGGTGATGATTAGCTGTGACTAGTCGTACACTGCTAAATTAGGGACGGTTAGCGCAGAGAACCTTCATGTAACTTTGCGTGAAATTCCAAAACAATTATTTTTATCTTTTCTTGGAATGCAAGAACTTCAAACTCTCATGTTTCATTTGGATTGTATGGGAAATATCAGAAAAAACCAATGGAAAAGTTAGCTTCAAGTAGCTGCTTTTCTTTCAATAGCCCCCCCCCCAGTGGCTCAGAGGTATGTCTGCAAATTTACAACGCTAAAAACCGAGTTTCGATACCCGTGGTGGGCAGATCACAGATAGCTTATTGTGTAGCTTTGTTTTTAATTCAAAACAACAATCACTCAATAGGACCGATTTGTACCAGAATCATATTGTTTAGGGAAGAGGGCGGTACGCCCAATAATTGCTAAACCATCTGGATAAGGTGTTTATAGTTTTTATTATCCTTTAATGGTCAGCTAAGATTGTCTCAACCAGAATTATGTTGTTAAGGGAAAAAGATGGATGTCCAAGTTGGAAGTTTTATAAATGTAGAAATTAATGTAGGATTTTAATTGAAAATAAATTTTTCCTACAATACTAACCGTAACTGCTTTTTAATGTTTTTAGGGGTAACTAACATCCCACAATTGGTTATGGTTATGTGTCTCATCTGTCATAAGAGCAACATGAACGTCACACATCCTGATGTAGTGTAGCATATTTTAAGGAGTCAGAATAGACCAGTCTAATTAGCTATCTGAAGAAGCGATTACGCAAGCAATGTTTAAGGTAAGTGGAATTAATTTATAAGATGGTTTTTAAGATAGATATTTCGAAACTTTAGACCTTTGTACAGATAAAAACATTAAAAACTAGAAAATATTAAGATACTAAGTTAAGAGCTTTTCACACAAGCCCTCTATTTCTTACAACAGACAAAAATCTCTAGATATATCTGGTTTCTGAACAAATGTCTCTTTGTTTGTGTAGTTTTGTGCTTAATTCCAATGTGCTATCTGTACTTTACCCACTATGGGTATCGAAACTCGGTTTTTAGCTGTGTGAGTCCGCAGATATCGCTATGCCACTAGAGGGCGTGAACAAATGAAGAACTGTTAAAACGTAGCAACGCTGAAGTTTTATGAAAGTTTGTTTGTTTTTAAAGTTCGCGCAAAGTTACACGAGGGCTGTCTGCGGTAGCCGTCCCTAATTCAACGGTGTAATACTACAGAGAAAACCTAGTTAGTCGTCATCACCAGCAACCAACAAATATTGGGGTCGACCATCACATTATAACGCCCCTATGACTGAAAAGGCGAGCTCGTTTGGTGTGACGGAGATTCGAACCCACGACTCTCAGGATGCCTTAACCACCCGGCCATGCCGAAACGTTTTATAACGAATGGAGAGAACAGTATATTGTATCATATAAGTTAATTTACTTGAAAATTTTAAAACGTTTTGAACGTCATGTAAATACATATTAATTATACTTAAGCATTAGGAATTTCACCAATGAATATAATGTTCCACGAATGAAGAGTCGAGATTTATCATCAGTCTTAGATTTCTTTCTGAAACTCAATAGCTATATATTAAGCCTAATCTAATTGATTGAAGACCTCTGACATAAAAATCCAGTCGAATGGATTACTTGTGAGATTAGATGACCTCATTTTTTTTTGTAGAATCTCTATCTGAGATAAAAATCCAATTGAATGGATTACCTGCGAGATTAGGCAACGTATAAGACAGCGTATTCTTCTAAATTTAGTGAGTGTTAACTGTTTTCGATTATCAGAGACTGGGTCGCTTTCCAACGAGCTACAAGATAATTTTAACTCCATATGTTAATAGTTTACATTATTTAGCCAGTAACAGTAGGCCCAGATGAAACCCTATTTTAATTACAAGGAATTACGTGTTCTTAACAGTCTGAAGCAGACGAACGTCACAAAACTTGTGTTACGCTTAGAAACCATTGCATAGATGGCTGGCTGTAAGGCATTTAAAGTGTTTTGATTTCAGTAAAAAAAGTGATAGATTTATTTTGCACTGATACTGTGATTCGGTTTGAATCCTATGCTCTCCGCTGACTCAGCAATAAGTCTGAGTGCTTACAACACTAGAAATTTGATAGCACAGTGTGTAGGTTTGTGCTTAACAGTAATAAATAAACAAGACTGGTCCTGTGGAAGAAGCTGGTTAAAACCTGATAAATAAACCTTGGTCGGTGTGTTGGAACATGGATCAAATAGTCCAAGGTTCGACATCTCATTTCACTGAATGCTCTTAATACGTTCACCTGTAGGCAACTTAGAAAAGCTACATTTAGTCCTTGTATTCGCTTCAAAGAGCCTCTAGCACAAAAGTCGCTAAACTTGCTACTATTGTTCAATCAGTTGTTTAAAACTGCGAACGCGTATACTTGAACCCTAAGGGGGTGTTGACCTTGACTTTTTAGACCACGTGCATATACGATGCTATTTAGTTCGAAAATTCCGACATATAATAGTATATACTTAACAATAACGAATTTTCTAAATATAGCAAGTCACAATATTATAAGTATTGTATCATATACACATTCATTTTATCGATTTAAATTGAAACATGACAACGACACGTGCTTTAAATGCTTTCCCTGTTTATGAAAAGTATTGTGTATTATTTGAAGGATTTAATAATATATTATTCATACTAAAATTTACATACACTACTAAAGCGAGTTTGTGATGCTGTCAAAATACAATCAAATTTCTTTTGAGTGCAATTTTCCAGAACGAAAATACCTGAACCATGAAGCGAAGATGCGACAGACCATCTTCCAGCCGAATCAACTACAATAATTCGTCTTGTTAAGACCGACATCATTTCATGGTTCGTTTCTCTCGACCAGCCTTTAGTCTCTTCAAACAATTCCAATCATCAGACTGATTATTCAACCATTAATGTGCGTATTATATATACGTATATAACAGATGTGAATGTTTCTAAAGTGTGTTTGCTGTGGGTCCCTGGCTTAATGCATTTAATTTGATATGACTTTACAATAAGAGGTTATGTTTTAATTCATAACTTTAGTGCTATTATATCATTTGAAATTATCAAGAAACTTCGTTTCAGAACTAACTCAAAGTACTTGTGACCTTCATGTATCAAGACCAATTATCAATCTTAGATTTCTTTCTGAAACTCAATAGTTTCATACTGAGTCCAATCTAACTGATTAGATTCGACGATCTAATTGATTGAAGAATATCTTAAATAATAAATAATCCAATCGAATGGAATGCACCCCTTAGTAGCACAGCGGCATGTCTACGGACTTACAACTCTAGAAACCAGGTTTTGATAACAGTGATGAAAACAAGACAGATAGTCCATTGTTTAATTCTTTTTGCTTTACTGTGTTAACAAACAAATAAACTTATGGCGGGAAATAACGTTACCCAAATCATACTCAGTTTGTATTTTAGCTACTCGGGTTTTTTACAAAACATTATGCCCAACTGTAATTAGAATTTTAAAAAACAAAACACATGGCTGCTACAAGTCTTTTCTTGGGACTTGCAACACCTCGATATATACTCTTCAAAACAAGAAACGCAAAAGGGATATTTTTGTTATTTTAAAGAGAAATATAAGTAATAACGTTACAAGCTCAGAGTATGTGATGTTACATGTGTTAAGGCACTGATTGTCAGACCAAAATGACAATAAAAGTTGTGCACTTTGAAAACGGAGGAAAACATCTGATTTTTCGCCAAAATGCATGCGTGTCCAATAAATTTGTTTGAGAGATCTGCATGTTCTGCAAGTGCAACATGTGCAAAATCCCTATAAAAGTGACGGGTTCTCGGTTTCCATAGCTCAGTGTTAAGCCACCGACACGCAATACAGTTACGCCAAGACTGACTGAAGCACAACGCAACAACCCCATTGGTTGCCTGGAAGCAGTCGAATCTCGATCAGATGTTGCCAGAGCTGTGAATGTCCACCCAAGCACCATCACAAGGCTATGAAATCGTCACCAACAACATGGATCAACTCGTGACCGTCCGCGATCTGGCAGACCTCGAGTGACCACGCCCGCACAAGATCGCAACATCCGGTTACGTCACCTTCGGGATAGGACCACCACTGCGACGTCTACTGCCTCAACCATACCAGGGCTGCGTAGTATTTCTGATCAGACCGTACGCAACCGTCTACGAGATGCAGGAATCCGACCTCGACATCCAGTCAGAGGCGTCATCCTCACCCAGCAACATCGTCAAGCACGGCTGCAGTGGACTCGGGCACATCGAGTATGGCCTCATCGACGACATCAACGTTCTTCCCTGGCCCTCCAGATCAGCAGATTTAAACCCCATCGAACATCTTTGGGACGAGTTGGACCGACGTCTGCGACGGCGACAACCTCAACCGCAGACTCTACCTCAGCTTGCAGCAGCTTTGCAGGCTGAGTGGACAGCCATTCCACAGGATGTGATTCGTCATCTCATCGCTTCCATGGGCAGGAGATGCAAGCAGTTATTGATGCTCACAGGGGGCATACTCGTTATTGACGTTGAGTGACGTTAAACTGCACCTAGTGAGCGTGGACTTCGCCAGTGAATGTGCAAAGTTTCACACATGTCATACATAACTACCCGGAAAAAAACTTGTTAACAATTTGTCTCATATTTTGCCTTTTGCGTTTCTTTTTTTGAAGAGTGTACTTTCATATCTTGCAGCTAACGGAATGCGTTATCGTGCTAACAAACAGACATTGATAACAACAAAAGATGGAATATTTCAACATCATTTTATAATTTAATGCAATAATACGATTTGACGCTAACTGCACAATATTATCTATGTACTTAGACAAATTTTCAAGCTTATTCATGAGCTATTCTATAGGCCAGTGATTCCCAACCTTTTTTATGCCCTGCACCTCTAAAATATTTTAATATGTTCTCGCACCCCTCACAGTAATTATTTATTTAAGAATAAAGGTGAAGGTGACCAAAACAAATGTTATCTCACACCCCCTGGAACGCTATCTCGCACCTCTGGTTGGGAACCACTGCCATAGGCGAAGGATTCGTGAATGATCGTGGAAGTGTCCGAAAAGTAAATTGAAATTCGTAATGAGTCTGAAAGTTGAAATGTAGGAAAAGATAAGATTTGAAATTTAAACAATCTGCACTTGTAAATTTCAGTCTGAAAAGACACCTTGCGCGCTCATGGGTTAAACTGAGAAGTCAGATATTTCTATAAGGTTCAGATATAGATCTCCCTAATTTCGAACTACTAATCAGAAGAAATCCACCCAGCAGTTCCAACCACCCCAAGTACTTTGTTCTACTCTTAAAACCGAACAATGTGGTTAGTTGTTACTTTTATAATACTCCCACAGCTTGAAACGAGGATTATGTTCAGTAGCATCACGTCTCGAACCCTGGACCATTCGTTCCACAACCCTACACACTACTAGATCACTCTGTAACTCAATCGATCTGATAATCAAGTGATAATGTCGTCACTTCTTTATTTGAAACATGTCTTTTTTTTTATTCTACAATTTAATATTTGTTTTAAAGTTTTACTACGCTTTAAACGGTACTGAAGTCCAAGTATTGCTTGCAAAACCGTTTCCTCTTGATATAGCAAGTAATACGTACAGTTTGTTGTCAGACTCAATGCTACACAATAGACCAGGGTGTGCAACATTTTTCGTCGGTGGGCCATATAACCAACTTCATCAATCAAGCGGGGCCACTTAAAAAACAAGCTTATTCGTGTACATGCACAATAAATTAAAAAAATTCTCAAAATGCAAGCAATAATATTTTATATTTTTGCATGAGTGATCATTTTAGTGCGACACTTGAAATTTAGAGTCCTTGCAGAGCTTGTCAATATCAGCTTTGACAGAAGTGGTTGCCACTCTTAACTGACTGGCAAATGTTCATCAGTCAGCTGACTTCTACATTTGGTTTTGATGAGCTTCATTTTGGAGAAAAATTGCTCACAGCAGTAGGTGCTACCAAAAAGGGAGGCAATTCTTTGTGCATGACGGGACAAATTGGGAAACTTTTCACGTACACAGAGTTTGTAAAAGTCTAGCAAACTGTTTTCAGAGAATTTCCTTTAGTGTCCATGTCAGCCTGCAGTTCAATGAGTTCCATTTGGCAATCATCAGGACTGTCTTCCACTGCCAAATCAAAAGGTTGAGCGAACAATTTCAATCTAATTTCAGTTTGTCTGAAATCTGGAAATCTGTTTGCAAACTCATCACGCAGCTTTTGTACACTGGTTCCATATTTGTTGCAATCCAGATTAGGAAATTCCAGTTTCCTGGTTGCAAGACATGTAAAATGGGTCAATATGGCTCTTCTCAACTGAACCTGGAAAAGTTCCAATTTCTTCTCAAAAGCACAAATATGCTCAAACAACTTATTCACAAGTTGACTTTTCCCTTGTAGTTTTAAGTTTAAATCAGACAGATGCTGTGTAATGTCTGTGAGGAATGCTAAGTCATTCAGCCAGTTCTCATTGCTCCTAGAAGTCCACATTCTGACGTTTGCTCTCCATGAAGAACTTAATCTCCTCTCGCAGATTCCAGAATCTCTTCAAAGTAGCAGCTCTACTAAGCCAACGTACAGCAGAGAAGTACAAAACATCTGAATACTCACTGTCCAGCTCATCTAAAAAGTTTTAAATTGTCGATGATTTAATCCTCGTGTTCGAATATAATTTACGCATTGGACGACATTTTTCATGACTTCTGCAAAATCCAGAACTTTGGTGCACAAGCTCTCTTGGTGAATAATGCAATGGCTTACAACTACGTCTTGTGCTCCAATTGCAGTTAGAAATTTCTTGGTGAATCCATTTGTCCTACCTGTCATGGAAGGAGCACCATCTGTTGTAACACCACATAATTTATAAGGATTCAGTTCAAACTTTTCTACAACCTTAAGCACTTGTTCACAAATATCCTGTCCTGTGGTTGTGGAGGAAAGGCTTGCCATATCTAAAAACTCTTCGAAAACATCAAAGCCTGCAGTAACAGCTCTGATGAAAATGACAAGTTGGGATGTGTCATTGATATCAGTGCTTTCATCCAAAGCCAGACTGAAAGCTTCACACGAATTCAATCTCTCTTTCAAAGTTTCTTTGATGTCCTCTGAAAGATCTTTTGTCCTGCGTGAGACAGTAAAGCGGGAAAGGCTAGTTTGCTCCACCAAATATTTTTCTCTGGACATGCATATTCTGTGAATATTGTTAAACAATTTTTAATAAATTCTCCATCACTGAAAGGCTTTCCCTTTTCTGCCATACATTCACAAAGCTTAAAACTAAGTTTTGTCACCAGTTCTGAATTTTTCTTGAAGGTGGTAAAAACACCTTGTTGCTTTCCAATGGATGTTTTTAAATGTTCAATTTTGTCCTTTCGTGCCTGACCAACAATTTCATCAAACTGGGAGGAGTGCTTAGTTGCGTAATGTCGCTTAATATTGTACTCTTTCATGACTGCAATTGTAGTTTGACAGACGAGGCAGACAACACCTTGATTATGTGGGACAACAAGATATTTTGTGCACCATTCACTGTTGAATAACCTTCCCTCATCATCAATTTTCGTTTCTTAACTGCTGACATTTTACTAGCCCTGAAATCAAAACAAAAATTATTCTCACGAAAATAGCAAAGTAGAAAAAACATAGAATTTATTTACACATGGAACCTCTTATGGACAGAAACACGTTTCTAAATTGGCATCCCGATCATAGCCTTCCGGTACTTAAATTAATTGAGAATAGCAAAATACAGTGTGACCTCGCCTATTCGCGGTTCGCCATTCGCGGCCCCGCATATTCGCGGGTTATGCGCGAACTGCGTTTTTTGTAGGTCACAGAGACTGAAAGGGCTTTTCGAGGAGATTTCTGTTGTATTTACTCAATCAAGCCGTTTTATCAATTGTCGTCTTCACCAAACAAGATTGGACTGCTATTGGCTGACTGCCTCAGCTTCCCCAACAACGCAAACGGCAAAGCACAGCCCGGTAACGCACGGTACAATTTAGTGAAATACATAACAGTATGCAATATTGCTACATTATTACTGCATCAATGAGTATAAGTATCATTAGTGTTTGGGAAGCATTTCATATAGTATATAATCGCATACATATACGTTTTAAAACTGCATCCAATATTCGCGGTTTTTCGCTATTCGCGGGAGGGTAAAGAACGTAACCCCGCGAATAACGAGGTCACACTGTACATAGAATCAGATGCATCTGAAAGCAAAAATTTTAATAAATTCAGTAAAGTCACAACAATATGCTAAATAATAATCAATTTACCTTCAATCTCTTGTAGTAACTGTAAAGGTAATAAAATTTTCACCAATAATGAATGACGGACAGCAGAGGTTGGGAAAATTGTCGCCAGCGGGCGAAGGCGAGGTTCAGGACATGACGTTGAGTCGTAGACAATAGTGCTAGTGCACGTCACCTATTCATGCCCTAAGGAGGCCGACCAATCGAATTCGGCCTGCTCCTCTCTAGCAAAGATAATTTTAGAAGTTTGTCGAGTCGAAGCCTGGGAATCCCGTAGGATCGATGCTTTTAAAAATATTCCATTTGCGTTGGATTACAGATCAGGCCACATGGTTAGATTACAACAACTAGGGCCACACTAAATGGCTTGGCGGGCCGGGTTGTGGCCCACGGGCCGCCTGTTGCACACCCCTGCAATAGACTATTTGTGATATTAACCACTGTGGATAGCAAATCCAATTTTTAGTCCTATAACCCTTCAGACTTACTGTTGAGTCACAGACCATAGTTCATGTATATCGCTGTTACATACCAGTGTTAAATAACGGCTGGAAGTAAGTCTTATTGTTTCTAATATTGTTGAGAATTTAACAATCAAATAAGCCTGGCCAGAGTCCTTAGCATAATTAATTTGAATGTTTCTCCTCAGCTACAGAAGATTTATGCGCATTTTGGAATGTTCGTGAGTTTGGCCTAGAAGTCAATAAATGTCGAAACTTTCGGGAGTGCAGATTAGAGATCGACGAACTTACTAGAATAGAGCTATCCAAAAAGTATGTGACAAAATTCACTTGCAGACATTTTTACGGTGTAGAAGTTTCTAGAGTTCTATGATACCATGTAAATGTCGCTAAAGTTGGTGTGAAGTTATCACCTTCTTCAGAGGCCTAACCCTTTTTAGAAAGCTATGGAAATGTGAATCGTATTTGACGGTGAAATTTGACTTGTTAAGGCATATCGTAGTAAGAAATTATTGATTCTGACCAGGTCAGTTAATTTTTAGTGTATTAATAATTGTCAATATTGTTGTTTTTTTTAATTTTGTAAATATTGGTAGATTAATATTTGTTTAAATACTGCTACTGTAAAATGGTTCTTATTGTGATTTAATAAATTCGTGAATAATTATTATAAATTGGCTCTGTCTTGTCTGTTGGTTTCACGATTGCTTTGGTTTATTTTGAACTTCACGAAATGTTTCACGAGAACTATCTACGCTAGCTGTCCCTAATTTAGCAATGTAAGACTAGAAAGAAGGCAACTAGTCATCACTACCCACCGCTAATTCTTGGGCTACTCTTTTACCAACGAATAGTGGCATTGACGTCACATTATAATACCCCCAAGGCTGAAAGTGCGAGCATACTTGATATGACGGGGATTCGAACCCGCAACCCTCGGATTAGGAGTCGAGTTCTATGCCGGACCTTGGTTTCACATTTGGTAATTTCTACCATAATACTAGAAAATTCCAAACGAAGCCAAAACGACGCTAGCGTTTAAAAAATTAATCATCATTAAAAAGCGTTTAATAAATCCAATACCATAATCGTAGTAAACGTCGTCACATTATATATCCATGTGTTATTAATAGTTCGTTAAAAATCGACTTCGCTTTATAAAAATGCTCTATTAAAAGAAACAACGAAAAACTAAACATAACAAAGATACTGTGAAAAGCTCCGCTCATGATGTTTTTCCCTCAATCCTAATTGAAAATTCTTACAAATAATTCTGCTTAATATTAGTCCCTTTTTGTCATAAAAAATATATATTATCAGCAACAAAATGTTCTCTTGTGTTTTTTAAAATACATTTCCATATGTACTTAAATTGTTAATTTGTGTAAACTGTTTGAAGAAGTCACGGTAACATGCGCCGTAACTTTCTGTTTTAGGCTACAAGATGTATGGGCACTTTATTAAATATATTTGAGATCTGACCATTAAAAGTATGTTTGTGTGTACCATATACTGCACCTTTCGTTACCTGTCCAAAGACGTGCTTATACAGTTGTAATACTTGAACAAGCGTGGGCCTGGCATGGCCAGGTGATTAAGGCACTCGACTAGTACTCCGAGGGTGGCGGGTTCGCACCCCCGTCGCACCAAACATGCTCGCCTTTTCAGCCGTGGGGGCGTTATAAGTTACGGTCAATCCCAGTATGCTTTGGTAAAAGAGTAGTCCAAGAGTTGGCGGTGGGTAGTGATGACTATCTGCCTTCCTTCTAGTCTTATACTCCTCAATTAGGGATGGCTAGCACAGATAAGCCCTCGTGTAGCTTTGGGCGAAATTCAAAACAAACCAACCAAGTGTGATGTAATCAAACTGCTCTAAAGTTTCAATACTTGAATATGTACAATTATCACTGTCCTCTCCCTCCCCCCCAAGAAAAAAGTGTTCCAATTCGCGAAAGCTGAATGTATCGCTTTCATTATATTCGCGGTATTCATTCCCAGAATCGCTTTTTCCCAGAAATTTCTTTGGGACTCTCATGATACGTTCAGCGCCCACTCATAAGGGCAAAATTCAGTGTGAAATCCACTAATCTTAAACCACACATATCAACATTTAAGCACCTTTATCTGTATTTCTATCTATCACTTTGTCTTACGCATTTGTGTATATTTATCAATTTCATGTTTTATCTCTCTTTAAGTTTTCGTTTTTCAATTTATTTTACTATTTCAGCAGACGCCTTTCTGTCTAACTACTCGTGTTTTCTAGTTATCCTCTATAAATTTCAAATCAATTTCAACAATTAATTTTTTTTGTAAAAATACTTATATTTTGAATTTTCATGTCATTTAATCAAAATATGCGGACACGAAACACAGGATATCTAGAATATGATATCCAATGGCATCATTCTTTGGTATAGAAAATACACGGTTGAACCAACTAAAACATCAACTGTAGTTGTAGACCAATATTACAACTTCCAACATTATAGCAGCCACGTGCAACGTTCTCCCTGCGCTGCGTGGAGTGTAGGGAAGTTCACTGCCCTCGTACAAATCCACAACCACTCTGGTATAATTTCCAACAGAAACACAATGCAAACTACTAGTGGTGCCAAAAACCGTAAAGCACCTATACTCAACATACAAAGTAACACGAACACACGAGAACTAAACCAGGAAACAAACACAACGCCAAGTAAAACACCACTACTCCCAACATTCCAAGAAGTCACTAACACAAATTACCAATCCACTACACATACATCCATTTACGCAGTAAACACGACCCATACTCAAGCTGAAGTAACATCAAAACAAATGAAAAACACACAAATAATTGAAACAATAACAGAAGCAGCCAAAAACATTTTATACGATTTTCTTGCACGATATACATGACAGTTTCACATCGATCATGAAGACAGCCATGGAACACCTAATTACAATACTATTACACGTAATACAACTGTTTATATCACCACAAACAACACAGCCTACAAAGAAACAGTAAACGGATGAAAATACATGTAAACTTGACAACATAAAAAGACATAGCCCTGACAAAGAAAGTAGTAAGAAAAAGAACTCGTCAAACCAGCTTACCTACCGTAAAGTCCAAAATATAACTACAGCATAGGAGGAAGAGGTATACTTTGAACCCGGTCCTACCAGGTCGTAAATGACCTGAATCCCGATCGTGAGAAAGAACCAGATCCTGAAAAGGAGTTAAAACCATATAAAACCGGATTGTTATATTTATTTATTATTATTTCGCGTAAAGCTACTCGAGGGCTATCTGCGCTAACCGTCCCTAATTTAGCAGTGTAAGACTAAAGGAAAGGCAGCTAGTCATCACCATCCTCCGCCAATTCTTAGGTTGCTCTCTTACCAACGAATAGTGGGATTAAACGTCACGTTATAACGCCCCCCTCGATTCTCAGATTACGAGTCGAGCGCCCTAACCACCTGGCCATACTGGGCCTTGTCCAAGGGAAGACGAAAAATCGGTACTGAAAGGAAAAACAGCAAATTAGGAAAGGATGAAAGAATGTTAAATGAATTAAAACCAGAATTTACGACACACGTCACAACATTACAGAAAAGAACGAATTATAAACACCAACAAAAACTTAACTTCTGCAGACACCCACATACACAACCACTTATCAGTGATGTCGAGAAAGCCCACTTGTAGAGAAATATATATGCAAAAACGGCTCTTTTTTGCATATATACATCCACTTGTGTTGTAGTACGTAATGAAGCAGGTAACAAACTCTTTTCTGTAACAACCAAAGTTAACCTCTTGTAAAGACAAAAACAGAAACAAACCATATTAAAACAAATAACAAATATATAAACAACCATAAAATATACTGCAATCTGAGATATCGAAGACATGAACCTAACAGTTGGCGGTGGGTGATGATGACTAGCTACTTTCCCTCTACTATTTCACTCCATAATTAGGGACGGCTAACGTAAGTAGCCCTCGTGTAGCTTTGCGCGAACAAACCAAAGTAAACGAATATATAGATGTAAAGCAATTATGGATACATCTATAAAGATTCGCAAACCATCGTAACACACACACAAAACTTTATCAAACACTAATATTTTAAAAGTAAATTAGCATATACAAACAGACAAAACCCGGGTGATTCTAAACAACAGTTAAGAAAAACATTCCAAACACAAAATGAACCCGATATGAACATCCACTGTTCTAACACAGTAAATCTGTATATTGAACAAAACTGACACATTTATAGACCAATTTTCACGGTTGATTCTACCAACCTTCGGAATCCGCAACAACAAATATTAACAACAGAAGTGGTTAAGTCTATAAAACACGAAAGACAAAAAATAACACGCAAGCCTTTCTTCTGAAACCGAGCACTCAGAAATTGTTTGACCATCTTACAGCGTTATTCAATTTATCCTTCGACTCCAGTTATACTCCAGCCTCTTGGAAGCAAACAAATGTTCTTATGTTTCTAAAGTAAAAAACAAACAAACCAGAATGATACCACTGAACAGACAAATTTGTTTTAGGAAGAGTAATTAGAAATGTACTCTCCACATTTCTAGAGGTACCATAAAAATTACCAGAAGTACAAAACGGTTTCGGAGAATAATGACAAGCCACGGATTATTTAGTCTGATTAACTGAAACCGTAATAGATATTGTAACCGATTTACTGTTATACATTTATTTTAATATCTGCATTTATTTCAGTTTGATGCATGTAATGTATATTACTAAATATGTATTACGGAAGTCATCACGTCTATTCTCTAAATTTGTATGAAATTCTCGAGAGTAAGAATCAACAATATATTTTACGAAAACACTAGCGTATTTTCGAATGCTGTTGAACATTCGAGAATCTCGCCTTAAATTATACAAACCAACGCGTCAAGACAGCAATAGAATATAGTTTGATCACTACAGTCAATATACAATAAGCCTCAGAGGCCATAATTGTGATTAACGCTTATAAATCGGAAAGCTACATAAGTTGACCAAGAACATTTATAGATTTCGAACACTACAAACCATTTAACTTCAGTGAATTAACTTTAGACGTTAGTACTTCGACAAGGACATTAAATATTTTCGTTAGCAAAAGGTCAGCTTGTAAGCAGCGTGAGGCCAACCAATCTAGCTAGCTAAAGTGAGACGTAATAATATCAACTCAGAATTAATTTGCTCTTCGTGAACCAGCTTCGTCAATAAAATATTCAGTTGTAGACCAGATAGAAGACTCAGTATAGTTTGTAAAACTGTTGTGTATAAGCTTGTATATTTTAATAACTATTTGTAATAACCGTTATTATAAGTTATATTATTGTTTTTATATTAACATATATTTGTGTTAATAAAGAGATCCAGCATGTTCCAGGTGGTCAAGACGTTCGACTCGCACTCTGAGGGTCACGAGTTAAAATCCCCGTCACACCAAACATGTTCGCTCTTTCAGCCATGGAGGCATTATTAAGTTACGGTCAATCCTACTATTCGTTGGTAAAAGAGTAGCCCAAGAGTTTACGGTGGGTGGTGATGACCAGCTGCCTTCCCTCCGGTCTTACACTGTTAAATTAAGGACAGCTAGCGCAGACTGCTCTCTTGTAGCTTTGCGCGAAATTCAAACAAACAAAATATATATGTGTTAACAATATATATAAAGATAACTGGATCAAGCTTGTTGGTAAATATCTTAAATGTGATACACAATAACATTTAATTAACTTCTAAATTAAAATTTCTGGTTATTTGAAATACGAATACCTAGTATACGTAACATAATACCTCGGACACTCGTCCGACGAAAAGTTTGACACGTAACAACAGCTTTAACCAAGATAAATGCACTATTTTCTGCTTTCGATACTGTATATGGGATAACGTACTACGTATACTGAACGAAACAAGTTGAACTACCGGGATGGAGTTATTCGCTGAATATCTAACTTTCCAGATAATAGTAAACGTGGAGTTAATTTCTACTCGAGTATTTTGCTCCTGAGATTGATGTCCCTCAGAGAGGTAGTTAGCTCAAGTTGTTTCATTAGGTATATAAGCAAGATGCTCTTAATAAATCCAAATGTTTGTCTATCATCTTAATTCACAGATGACGAGGTGGTTTGTAAGATTTCTACAACTCCCTCAATAGCAGCCCCCAACTTACAAACAGTTCTTAATCAAAGATAAGAATAGTTAAAAAAAAAAAAAAAAACTGGTGGAAAAAAAGTAAAAGACGCGTAGAAACAAACCAGAGCCATACTTATATTGAACTTTTACTTTTCTATATGTCGCCCGTCAGCAAAATTTCTTAGATTAACATGTGATTGTAAATTATTAAGGAGAAGCCATAATAAGCAAACCACGCTAGGTGGCTGTTGGGTAAAAATAACCATAGATCACCAGAAAATATCATGAAAATCTACGAAATATATATACACCCAGTAACTGAATTTGCCAATATAATAGTGCAGCACCATTCAATATTAAAAATGACCAATAACACAAAAATGAGTAATTATTAAAGTTTATAGGGTACCCAGAACAACAAGTTCTACGCTCGTGCATAAATATACAACCAATCCACGACAGACTCCTACACCTATCGTTCAAGTAGTTTAATAAAATTTACAAAATAATGATTTAATAACCTCCGTAGATTGTTATATCATACACAATGACGATAGTCCGAGGTGGCGCTCACCACTCAACATGTAACAAAAATGGAAAAGTTACTATTTGTCAGTGGAACTGTTCGCGAGTGTACAACAAAGCAAACGAAGAGAAGTGACAAATTAATATTATCTGCTGTAGAATAATATTCATATATATGTCCCTGAAAAGAGGATTAATGCACATAGCATTAGTG
>NC_134832.1:140009203-140090516 GCF_004210375.1 Tachypleus tridentatus | reverse complement strand
ACGGGTACTCAACATTAGGCATGACTTGTCGCTCAATCCAACATAGGACGGGTACTCAACATGGTGGCGACTTGTGACTTGACAATCCAATAGGACGGGTACTCAACAGCATTAATGTGACAGTATCAATCCATAGGACGGGTACTCAAGCTGACTTTATAAATCCATTTCAAGAAGTTTGAGCTATTGTTATCATGTGAAAATAACGTTGTAATTTTTGTAAGCTTTAAACGTTGTAAACTTTAGTTTATAGCCGTAATATCAAAATATGTATCATAAATAAGCTGAAACTGTTTTTAAGCTCATTTCTATATCAAACTCCACATAGTTTACTTTGCTTGAAAAGGTTATGCATGGATCTTGTTTAGCTCTCCAGAGTAGGTTATGGAGTGTTACTACATACGAATTCTTCTCTGTTTGTTATTAAGCGCAAGTCTACTCAACGGTCCATCTTTACTCTGCCCATTATGAGAATCGAAACTCGATTTTTTGGCGTTGTAAGCCCTCAGACATACTTCGAATCTAAAATGTCACTTATCTTACAAAGTTTATTAATGTCAGTGGACATCGTCGTCGTGAACTTTTTTCAAAGTTTTCTTGACTGAATCGTGGACACTCTACAAAATCGTTTTAAAGTCCATTTTCCGATATACATGTTTCTTCAGGCGTAAACAGACGCTTCTTTGAGCGTCATTCTGCATTCATGGTTCATAAAACATAAAATCACGTAGTTAAATGTGGCATATTTTGGAATCTTCTTTTACGCTGAGCCACAAGGTAGAACAAGGTTGAATGAAAGATCCAACTATATCGAAACAGCCTAGCAACACGCCGAGTTCATTCGAGCATTAGTACATGGTAGTTAAACTTTATACAACATATGGATTTACGCATGGGCACTTTATAGGTTCTGATTATAGAAAGGCACAGTAAGCAGCGCCGACGTCTACATAGCTACTCTTAACCCAATATCGAGCCTGAATATCACTTATATAATGAGGTTCACAGCTGAATGTCATTTCTCAGTACCGCGGGCTCTAACTTTGGATTTTCCCATCTGCAGTTTTTAAGTCGGCCACCAGGAAAAGCCAGGCCCATTTGTACTTTGTGAATGCCTATCATAAGGCTGTTGCTTGTTTGTTTGTGTTTTGGAATTTCACATAAAGCTACACGAGGGCTGTCTGCGCTAGCCGTCCCTAATTTAGCAGTATAAGACTAGGGGAAGGCAGCTAGTCATCACCACCCACCACCGCCAACTCTTGGGCTACTCTTTTACCGACGAATAGTGGGATTGGCCGTCACATTAGAGCACCCCACGGCTGAAAGGGCGAGCATGTTTGGTGCGACGGGGATTCAAATCCGCGACCCTCAGTTTACAGTAGAACGCCTTAACCCACCTGGCCATGCTGGGTTTCAGGCTGTTGCATATGAAATTTTGGATTTTTAAAAGAAAATGTGAAACCAGTATATCTTTATGTTGTTTAATTTATTAAACCAAAATAAGTTCCTTTTGATTCAATACACTTTTGTCCACAAGTTGTAAGTTTATAAATGCTATCTTTAAAAAATTGGACATTCTTTGATGCAATGAAGTCTTCGAAGGAACTTTCAACTGACCTTTGGTTTGAAAAAGATTTTCCATTAAAAATAAGTTCAAATGTTTAAAAATTGATAATCTATAGGAGAAAGATGAGGTGAATATGGTGAATGAGGTAAAATTTCATAATGAAGTTCGTTTAGTTTATGGACAGTAACGCTTGAGACATGAGGTCGAACATTGTCACTGTGACTGACTATTGTTGGATGTTTTCGTGACAATGTTAATGCATAATTTCAGGATTACGACAATATTTCTCTACTGTGATTGTTTTCTCCATGGTAAAGATGTCCGGATCGTCATGAAATAACGGCCATTAAGCCCTAACCATAAACTTCTTAGGGTGAAGATCTGGTTTTGGTGCTTCATCATGGTAAAACCACTGTCCGGATCGTCATGAAGATCTGGTTTGGTGCTTCATCATGGTAAAGCCACTCCGGATCGTCATGAAGATCTGGTTTTGGTGCTTCATCATGGTAAAGCTACTGTCCGGATCGTCATGAAGATCTGGTTTTGGTGCTTCATCATGGTAAAGCCACTGTCCGGATCGTCATGAAGATCTGGTTTTGGTGCTTCATCATGGTAAAGCTAGTGTCCGGATCGTCATGAAGAGTCTGGATCGTTTGGTGCTTCATCATGGTAAAGCCACTGTCCGGATCGTCATGAAGAGCTGGTTTTGGTGCTTCATCATAGTGAAACCACTGTGCGAATCGTCGTCATTTATCGTAAATAATCCACTTTTCATCACAGGTGACAATTCTATGGAGAAATATATCGTTTATGTTTGAGTAGAAAATGAAAAAACAAACTTTAGCTCGTCTTGTTTTATGGGTTTTTTTTCAGTCAGTTCTTGAAGTATCCATTTATCGAGCTTTTCATCTTACCAGTTGCTTCAAGATATCAGGAAATTGTTACGATAAATTTACGATCATAGTTCACTTTCAGCAAATAAAAATAGAGTTTTAAATTTGCACGTGAAAATCCGATATTTCGTATGCAACAGCCTGATAGAATAGAATATATAGGTAAATAAATGTCATGAAAGACTTACAATACTTATAGTCACACTTCTATATAGTGAAATTCATATTTTCTTATATATGTCAGCATTTTGTGTTTAGTTCTAAGACATTCTGTGAGTGTCCAAAGTGAATTCCGTTTTAAAGGAACAGAAGCTGAAGAATCCGGTAACTTTCACCTCTTTTTATGTTTTTGTATGTTGTGCAATATCTCATAGCAATACGTTAGTTTACAAAGACAGATGCCTGAAGCTGAGTTATAGAGAAATGTTGTAAAATGGAATATTTTGAAAATGTTATAAAGACCGTCAGATTCCATTTCTCGCTTTCTGTTTTTTTTTTTTATCAGTTTGTTCAAAACACTAAACAAAATAAACGATGAATGTATAAGGTATTTGAATGTAAAGAACAGAACGACTGGCAGATTCCACCATTTGAACAATGTAGTTATCATGATTCTAAGAAGACTTCTACCATTCGAACAATGTAGTTATCATGACTCTAAACGACTCTACCATTCGAACAATGCAGTTATCATGATTCTAAGAAGACTCTACCATTCGAACAATGTAGTTATCATAATTCTAATTTTTTGATCTCTCCCCCGCTATAAATAATTATAAAAATTGAGCAGCCAATGTTTTATTATTCGAACTAAAATAAAATTACAGTTTGTATAAAAATATTTTTCATTTTTAACCTTTAAGAATAGAATAATTTTGTTTGTTTCTAATTAAGCACAAATTGGGCTATTAATGCTTTGCCCACCACAGTTATTGAAACACAGTTTCTAGTGTTGTAAGTCTGCAGATATGCTGCTGTGCCACCTGGAGGACCAAACACTAATAAATAACTAATGCTTCAACTTCGACCTTTAAAGTTTTGATGTTGTTTTCACTTATGAAAAAGGTTAGAAAATCGACAAGTTGTCTCAGGTGCAAAGTGTAATATAACAGCGAACTTGACGTCTTTTGATACATTCCTGTTTATACTGAGAACGAATTTTAAAATGTTTCATATAAGTTAATATTCTATCATTTGTTAGCATGTCTCTTCTCGTAGAGAAGATTTACGTAATAAGCTGCTATCTACATTACGACCAACGCAGTCGAATCCCAAATTTTAACATTGTATGTCCTTAAACATTTTAACTTATTATACTTGTAGTTTCACGAGCCTTAATTAATTAGAAAAAAAAAAGTTTAAACTTTAGTTTCGTTTCTGATTATCTTGAGTGAGGAAACAGATCAAAACGTTTCCATGTTGTGTTTTTTTTTTTGGGTTCTAAGCCCAAGAGCGTATGGTGGTTTATCCGCACGGTGCCTATCTCATGGATACAATGTCGATGCTTAATAAATCCCTATCCTACCTCTTAGCAAGAAAGGGAGAGAGGCTACCATGTTTTAAGAAAAAACATATTCACATTTAGTAAATCTCTGGAAAAAATGTTATGTATTATTTAGGCAATTGAAACACAGATATCAGCAACAAACGGAAATAATTTGCTTGTTTGTTCGTTGTTAAACACAAAACTGCTCATTGCTATTCAGACCGCGGGTATCAAAGCTAGATATTTAGGTCTATAAATCCTCAGATTTAAAGCTAAACCATCACGTTAATAAAACGTAAATTACTAAATTTCCAAGTACTGCTGCACTTTTTAAAGATTGAATAAGGTATTGAGTATAATTTTATTCAAGTTCACATGTTCTCATTTTGTAGTTTGACTGTGTGGGTATTTGGGTATTGATGTTGTTAAATACCCAGGAGGGTCAGGTACATTTGACCTCTTCCTCCCTCCCGAACGATTATAGCGTCTGTCTTTAGGTTTTTTTTTGGTTTTAAAGCTTTGGGCCAGAGTAAAAGTATAACATCATACTCAGGTCCATTTCAGGGCTCAGTCCATGCATGGACGAACAAGAAGTTTTTTTTGTTTTTTTTCATTTAATTTTTTTTTGTATTTTCATATATATATATATATATATATTTGTATTTTTCTCCTTTTTTTCTCGATTGAGATAATGCTACTACTACTTGTAGTAACACAAACACTCACACAGAAAAGAAAGTAATAATAATTATTATTATTCAATACTTGAATAATAATTCAAAAGAGAAAGAAAAATAATAATAATAATAAAATAATAATAATAATAAAAAAATAATACTGAATAAAAAAGAAAATAATAATTATAAAAATAAAATAAACAAGGACTAAGTGTCTAGTGCATAGTGGCCAGCTTGTGTTACATTTCTTAAATATATGTTAAAAGGGAGAGGTATTTAGGACCATTTACATCATGTACGTGATATCTGTCTAGATCACACATTAAGTCATTTTTATGCCAATTCTTATTGAAATATTTTAGAGAATTATGCAAGAGTCTTTCAGCTATTGTATCTATGTTTGCATACTTGTGCATGAATGTGGTTGAGGTGCTACGTGGTACTTTGTATGCTGAAGTTAGTACAGAATTTTGTATACGTTGAAGTTTCTGTACATGTGTGGGTGCTATGTTAATCCAGGCAGGTGATGCATATTCTATTGTTGGTCTAATGTACGTTTTGTAGATTTTAAGTATGTTGTCTGGTGATGTTCCTTGGATTTTACCTGAAAGACTTCTTGCATAGTTTGCTCTTTTCCAGATTCGTATCAGTACATTTTAATATGTGGTAGCCACGTTAATTTTGAGTCATAGGTTAGACCTAGAAATTTAGCAGAAGTAGCAGTCAGTAAAGTGATCCATTCATATAGAGTTTTGGTGGATCTTTTTTCAGCTTATTCAGTCTGCTGAATACTATGACTTGGGTTTTTGGAATATTGATTTTGATTCTGTATTTCTGGCAGTATTCTTCGATGTTATTTAGGACTGGTTGTAGGCTCGTTGCTGCTATTGACGGAGTGGGGCACTTTTCCAGACTGCTACATCGTCAGCGAACTGTGATGCATAACCTAAATTTAGGTCCGACAGAGGCATATTACTCACGTACATGATAAATAATATAGGGCTAACAACCCCTCCCTGCGGGACTCCTGCTTCGGGTGAAAAGGACCCTGAGTGGGCCCCATTTACATTTACTTTACACATTCTGTTATCCAGGAAGTTGGACAGCCAGCGAATAGTTTCCTGGGGTAATGCCATTTCAAGCAATCTATGTCGTAAGCCGTTATGCCACACTGTGTCAAATGCTTTCTCAATGTCGAGAAAGCAAGCTACAGTGCATTCTTTTTTTGAAGCTGTCGGTAATTGATTCTGTAAGTCGAATCAGGTGGTCTGTAGTTTGGCGGTTTTCGAAATCCGTTTTGAATTTCTGGTAATTTTGAATTTTCTTCTAAGTAAACTGACAGACGATTACTAATTATCCTCTCTAATACTTTGCCAATACAACTGGTTAAGCTAATCGGGCGGTAGTTGTTTGGTTTATTCGCTGGCTTTCCTTCTTTCTGGAACATTAATATTATTGCTTCCTTCCAAGAAACGGGGATATATCCAGCTGATAGTGAGAGATTAAATAACGCTGTTAGGTGTTCATATAATCTCTGAGTGCCTTGTTTTAGGAGGATAGCTTGAATACCATCTTCTCCAGGGGCTTTGTTTTTTGTGTTTTTAATAGCAGTTACTACTTCTGTAACAGTGATATGTTTTACCAGTTGATGAGTGCTCCAGTCTTTTGTTTTTTCTTGGTGTGTACTAGTGTTGACTGGAAATTTAGGTGTAAAAATGCTTCTGTTTTGATCAATAAAGTTTGTGACTGTATTATAAAAGTATCTGTTCATGTCTGGTTTTGTATGTTTTTACCACGGCTGTCATTTGAAAAGTTTAGCCTACTAGTCGCACCCTCTAGCGGAAATATTTTTGTTTCTCATAAGGACAAATAAAGAAAAAATTAAACTGGATGATCCTAAATCCTTTTTTTTTTTACAATTAAAACAACAATCGTAACTTTGGAAATACCTATAATATGTGAGTGGAAAATATACATATATAGTCAACAATACCCAATATGATCTCGTTTTCTTTTTTTCAGATCAAAAATTATTTTGTTGGAGTCGAAGATTTCAATAATACCCACCAATGATTTAGCAGTTACGTGAGATCCTTTAGCCCTAAATTCGAATATTGAATAATTACGGCTGATACATGGCAGATACAACACATGTAAAATATTGGAGTTAAATGAAGCAAAAAAAAATGACAGTCTTGTCTCAATTGTCTTAATTTTATTTGAAATTAGAGAACTCATAACTACGTGTAAAACAGACTGAAAAAAATTTTATGTACAACAATAAAAAGCATCGAGTATCTATTATTTTTTCTGTCAAATAGTTTACAAAATAGAGTAGGTAAAAAAAAAATGGTATTATCTATTAAAGTTCAGAAATTAATTATCCTGCATGATTTGTTTTGTTTGTTTTTTGGAAATTCGCGCAAAGCTACTCGAGGGCTATCTGCGCTAGCCGTCCCTAATTTAGTAGTATAAGACTAGAGGGAAGGCAGCTAGTCATCACCACCCACCGCCAACTCTTGGGCTACTCTTTCACCAACAAATAGTAGGATTGACCGTCACATTATAACGCCCCTACGGCTGAAAGGGCGAGCATGTTTGGTGCAACCGGGATTCAAACCCGCGCCCCTCGGATTACGAGTCGAACGCCTTAACACACTTGGCTATATTCAGCATGACCTGCAATATTATGCAATGCTTATATGGAGAACATTTATCAAACACAAAAAATGCACTCTTTACAAAGTTTATAATATTAGCTAGATCTAATACTATAAGACATTTACAACATAAACGTTTCTTTTCATCCAGAAGTCTCTTTGCACAGGTATTGAATGGAAAGACGATAGTTAAATATGTTTCATATCATCCGTTAATGTTACTTATCTATGAACAGTATTAGGTTACTATATTAGACATAGTTTATGTGATACTATATGGTAATATTATATTTGATATGATTATAGTAACAAGCAATGTTAATATACTTAACATCCGCCAAAGAAAGTCTCTAAGAACGTGAGATAATAAAACTAACTAATAATTTTATAAAACTGTTATAAAAACGTATCTGAGGCAATACTTCTACAATTGTCCTATAATAGTATCATGTTTGGAACTGTGATAATATCGTGTTTAATTTATCCGCTCATCTGTAATTGGGCCCGGCATGGTCAGGTGGTTAAGACGCTCGATTCGTAATCTGAGGCTCGCGGGTTCGAATCACTGTCGCACCAAACAAGTTCGCCCTTTCAGCCGTGGGGACGTTATAATGTGACGGAAAATCTCACTATTCGTTCGTAAAAGTGTAGCCCAAATATTGGCAGTGGGTGGTGATGACTAGCTGCCTTCCCTTTAGTCTTACACTACTAAATGAGGGACGGCTGGCGCAGATAGCTCTCGAGTAGCTTTGCGCGAAATTCCAAAAAACAAACATCTGCAATATGGTATCCTGTTTCTAACCCTTACTTTTTATGTAGTATCCTGTTTCTAACCCTTACATTTTATGTAGTATCCTGTTTCTAACCCTTACTTTTTATGTAGTATCCTGTTTCTAACCCTTACATTTTATGTAGTATCCTGTTTCTAACCCTTACTTTTTATATAGTATCCTGTTTCTGACCATTACTTTTCATGTAGTATTCTGTTTCTAACCCTTACTTTTTACATAGTATTCTGTTTCTAACCCTTACTTTTTATATAGTATCCTCTTTCTGACCCTTACTTTTCATATAGTATTCTGTTTCTAACCCTTACTTTTATATAGTAGTATCCTGTTTCTAACCCTTACTTTTATATGGTATCCTGTTTCTAATAGTATTTGCTTTTTTATATAGTATCCTGTTTCTAACCTTTACTTTTATATATAGTATCCTGTGTCTAACCCTTGTTTCTTTTTATATAGTATCCTGTTTCTAACCCTTACTTTTATATAGTATCCTGTTTCTAACCTACGCTTTTTGCTTTTTTATATAGTATCCTGTTTCTAACCGTTACTTTTTATATAGTATCCTGTTTCTAACCGTTACTTTTTATATAGTATCCTGTTTCTAACCGTTACTTTTTATATAGTATCCTGTTTCTAACCTTTACTTTTTATATAGTATCCTGTTTCTAACCGTTACTTTTTATATAGTATCCTGTTTCTAACCATTACTTTTATATAGTATCCTGTTTCTAACCGTTACTTTTATGTAGTATCCTGTTTCTAACCATTGCTTTTTATATAGTATCCTGTTTCTAACCTTTACTTTTATATAGTATCCTGTTTCTAACCGTTACTTTTATATAGTATCCTGTTTCTAACCGTTACTTTTATGTAGTATCCTGTTTCTAACCGTTACTTTTTTATATAGTATTCTGTGTCTAACCCTTACTTTTTTATATAGTATCCTGTTTCTAACCCTTACTTTTATATAGTATCCTGTTTCTAACCCTTACTTTTTTATATAGTATCCTGTTTCTAACCGTTACTTTTATATAGTATCCTGTTTCTAACCGTTACTTTTATATAGTATCCTGTTTCTAACCGTTACTTTTTATGTAGTATCCTGTTTCTAACCATTGCTTTTTATATAGTATCCTGTTTCTAACCGTTACTTTTTATATAGTATCCTGTTTCTAACCATTGCTTTTATATAGTATCCTGTTTCTAACCGTTACTTTTTATGTAGTATCCTGTTTCTAACCATTGCTTTTTATATAGTATCCTGTTTCTAACCTTTACTTTTATATAGTATCCTGTTTCTAACCGTTACTTTTATATAGTATCCTGTTTCTAACCGTTACTTTTTTATATAGTATCCTGTTTCTAACCGTTACTTTTTATGTAGTATCCTGTTTCTAACCGTTACTTTTTATGTAGTATCCTGTTTCTAACCATTGCTTTTTATATAGTATCCTGTTTCTAACCTTTACTTTTTATATAGTATCCTGTTTCTAACCGTTACTTTTATATAGTATCCTGTTTCTAACCGTTACTTTTATATAGTATCCTGTTTCTAACCGTTACTTTTTTATGTAGTATCCTGTTTCTAACCATTGCTTTTTATATAGTATCCTGTTTCTAACCTTTACTTTTTATATAGTATCCTGTTTCTAACCGTTACTTTTTTATATAGTATCCTGTTTCTAACCGTTGGTTTTTTATGTAGTATCCTGTTTCTAACCCTTACTTTTATATAGTATTCTGTGTCTAACCCTTACTTTTTATATAGTATCCTGTTTCTAACCCTTACTTTTTATATAGTATCCTGTTTCTAACCTTTACTTTTTATATAGTATCCTGTTTCTAACCGTTACTTTTTATATAGTATCCTGTTTCTAACCATTACTTTTTATATAGTATCCTGTTTCTAACCGTTACTTTTTATGTAGTATCCTGTTTCTAACCATTGCTTTTTATATAGTATCCTGTTTCTAACCGTTACTTTTTATATAGTATCCTGTTTCTAACCATTGCTTTTTATATAGTATCCTGTTTCTAACCGTTACTTTTTATGTAGTATCCTGTTTCTAACCATTGCTTTTTATATAGTATCCTGTTTCTAACCTTTACTTTTTATATAGTATCCTGTTTCTAACCGTTACTTTTTATATAGTATCCTGTTTCTAACCGTTACTTTTTATATAGTATCCTGTTTCTAACCGTTACTTTTTATGTAGTATCCTGTTTCTAACCGTTACTTTTTATGTAGTATCCTGTTTCTAACCATTGCTTTTTATATAGTATCCTGTTTCTAACCTTTACTTTTTATATAGTATCCTGTTTCTAACCGTTACTTTTTATATAGTATCCTGTTTCTAACCGTTACTTTTTATGTAGTATCCTGTTTCTAACCATTGCTTTTTATATAGTATCCTGTTTCTAACCGTTACTTTTTATATAGTATCCTGTTTCTAACCATTGCTTTTTACACCTTTGAATCTAATATTCTGTGATTTTGTTTATTTTTCATCATCAATATTAACTGCATATCAGTTCTTATCATATTTTTCTGTAGCATAAATTGCCACTGTATCATTTTCCTATATGCCTGTCTTTATTATCAGCTTCGTAAATGTGGTGTATACGTAGTTCTTCAACACTCATTTGCGAAAACATTCTGGCTAATCATAGCTTGTTAACTATGGTAGTATATATGTGAGGAGTTGGCGGGTTACACCTTTGACAATACTACTCTGACGTCATGGTCTCCTGTCATGGCGTCGCAGCAACTCTACATTCAGGTTATATAGTATAACCTTTTTCACTCAGTTTCTCAGTTTTCACTTTGCCATAAACAGATGTACTTATGAGACGTAACCTAATTCGTCGGGTATTAAAATATAACAACAAAGGGCGTCGCTCTAGCAGATCTGATGGCGCCCTGCGCGCATTTCGTTATAAGGAGCTTATCACCGTGTCGGGGGCGTTTGTACGCTGCCCTTATTAATACTTACTATAAGATGCTATTGCGTTATATAAAAGCTCCTGTTATCTCACTTTCGTGTATGCTTGGCCCTAGCCGTACATTGCTGTATTACTTAGGCGATTATTGAAGAGGGACAACTGAATATCTGTACACCGTATATAATCAAGTTTCAGTACACGTTATACACAGTGGGAGTATTTACGTAAAACTTTGTAGCAACACGTGTGTTAGAAACTAAACATTATTCAAAGAAATTGACTTGTTTCTTTCGTTTAACTTCCCGCTGCGTCCACCATGGGGAATTAAAACCAGGAGTTTACTATTGTAAGTCTCCTACAGGGGACAATGCGAACAAATAATTCAAGCATCCAAAATGGCATAATCTCTTTAAAAAGTGCTTCATTTGACTTGGATGATAAACTATAGTACATATAATACATTTCAGTTCGCAGTTTTCTAATTAGTTGCACAATTTTGAGCTACTAGTGTTACACTAATAAGCATTTCGGGAAATAATTAACAATGGTTAATTACATTCAACCAGTGTCTCCACAGTCGTTTATATTGATTGTTTTAATAGCGTGGGTTTGCTTAAACTTTCTATGTGTATCAATGACGTTCACACGTTTTCTTTTTCGACGTCATCGGTGACAAAGCTATTTCTTACGTAAAACAATAATGGTATGCATAAACAGTAAAATATTTGTTAAAATCAACTTAATGTATATCAATTTTTATAGGTTTTTATTGGTTTTAGCACCATTTGTTTTCGTTAAGTGGCTTCATCACTATTTATTTTGTGTTTAAATGGTTTTATCACTATTTGTTTTCTTGTCTAGTGGTTTCAGCAGTTTTCTTTGTTTAGTGGTTTCAACACCATTTGTTTTGTTTTAGTGGTTTCAACACCAATTGTTTTGTTTTAGTGGTTTCGTCACTATTTGTTTTGTTTTTTTTTGTATAGTGGTTTCAGCAGTTTTCTTTGTTTAGTGGTTTCAACACCAATTGTTTTGTTTTAGTGGTTTCGTCACTATTTGTTTTGTTTTTTTGTATAGTGGTTTCAGCACTATTTGTTATTTTTTGTGTGTAGTGGTTTCAACACCATCTGTTCTGTTTTAGTGGTTTCGTTACTATTTGTTTTTTGTGTAGTGGTTTCAGCACCATCTGACCTGTTTACTTTGACGGAACCCATAATTGTTGCACGTTTACATAACAATGACGTCACTTACCGAATGCTCTATCCAAACTGAAAATAAATAACATTTAAAATTAACTATCTTTACATTGAACATCATAGTTACAAGAATAACAAATAGAAAATCAATTCGATTTCTAACAAATTCAAAAACCTTCGTTCAGAAAAGGCTCTTCCACTAGACGCCGCCATTTTAATTGTAGTTCGGTAATTATCAGCAATATATTCAATTTTCATTCAAATGCAAAAAGAGTAAGCGATGTATATCCTTTTGATTTTCCCAGTGAACAAAGTGTTTTATTTTTATTGTAATAATTTTATATAAATTATATCTTAAAAAATAGAAAAGCAAAAACAGATCTGGTTCCTTAGTTATTCAGCGCATGCGTAATATACCAGAATGTTTTATCCAACTGTCGTCTGCGATTTTCAACTAAGGCGCCACCTATATCATATTAACAGCTATTTATTTAGTTTTGAGTGATTAAACTGGGTAATCCAATCTATCAGTCATGTGATAAAGAGAAATAGATAAAAGCATTAACTTATTTTAAGAACAGATTAGAATGATCAGACACTGACAATAATGGCCTCGAAATTTCCTTGACCTGCAGTTGACTGGAGCCAAGATACAATCGACACTTCGGTTTTTGTCGATAAAGGCCTCAAAACAGTTTGTTTTGAATTTCGTGCAAAGCCACTCGAGGGCTATCTGCACTAGTCGTCCCTAATTCAGCAGTGTAAGACTAGAGGGAAGGCAGCTAGTCATCACCACTCACCGCCAACTCTTGGGCTACTCTTTTACCAATGATTAGTGGGATTGACCGTCACATTATATCGCCCCCACGGCTGAAAGGGTGAGCATGTTTGGTGCGACCGGAATTCGAGCCCGCGACCCTCGGATTACGAGTCGAACGCCTTAACACGTTTGGCCATACCGGGCCCGCCTCAAAACAGAAATAAAGTTGTTGTCCACTTCCAGACTCAAAATAGTTGTCAACAAGGGAATATTCAACGTCAGCTTAACTGCGTTCTGCCTAATAGCGCCATTTTTCAGAAGGTTTTTACAGTTGATAATGATATGTTAAGTAAACAAAAAACAACAACAATTTGTAACTAGTTTTATGAACTCAAACAACACTATAAAGATTTGTTTAAAATTTAATCGCCTGTTGTTGTTGTTTGCATTTATTTTACTGTTTCTTTTGAGTTATAAAAATCCCACTGTGTGTGTTATCTGAAATCTCTAAAGGATCTTCATTTTTATTCATAATTCAATAATCAAGAAACGTTTAATGAAAGTAAATATTAATATGTGAAATTAATGTTAGTAAAAATGAAAGTAATAGTGAACATTTAGAAGGCAAAACTTCCATAAAAGAATAACAGTGACACGACTGCATCTTATTGGCCAAAATTAAGAGAAAGCATCCAACCAGGAATCACTTACAACATTCAACCTTCAACATGTGAACATCGATAAGGTCTCAAATATCTAGAAACATCAAATAGCAAATCTCTTAGTTTTCTACAATAATAATATTCATGTAAAATTCTCCCGTATGTCGGTCTGACGAAAATATTTAATTGGAGTCACAATGTAACCCAAAACTAACTTAAAAAAAAAAAAGGCTAGACTTTAAGTCGTTAAGAAGCGTCGACCTTACAGTCGTAAACGTTTGATGTTAGTAACTTTATCTACTCGCATAAATCGTAGTCTTAAGGGGATAAAAAAAATGATTGACAGCAACAGCCTAACACTGGTTTATGAAGATAACTAAGGTTTTGGTTTTGTTTGTTCTTGAATTTCGCGCAAAGCTACACCAGGGCTATCTGCGTTAGTTGTCCCTAATTTAGCAGTGTAAGACTAGAAGGAAGGCTTTGTTTGTTTGTTTTTGAATTTCGCACAAAGCTACTCGAGGGTTATCTGTGCTAGCCGTCCCTAATTTAGCAGTGTAAGACTAGAGGGAAGGCAGCTAGTCATTACCACCCACCGCCAACTCTTCGGCTACTCTTTTACCAACGAATAGTGGGATTGACCGTCACTTATAACGCCCCCACGGCTGGGAGGGCGAGCATGTTTGGCACGACGGGAATGCGAACCCGCGACCCTCAGATTACGAGTCGCACGCCTTAACACACTTGGCCATGCCGGGCCTGGAAGGAAGGCAACTAGTCATCACTGCCTACCTCCAACGCATGGGCTACTCTTTTAAAAACGTATAGTGGGATTGACCGTCACATTATAACGCCCCTACGGTTGAAAGAGCGAGCATGTTTGGTATGACGGGGCACCCTTCATAATAACCAGCGGAAATGTGTTTCCATGACGTAAAGATAATCCCACGTGTGTTTGTTTTACGTCAGAATTATTACACGATATTTCGATTCTTATTTCAGCTGCTGAACACTTTTTAAACTGATAATTTTATAAACAAACTTCGATATTTCTCAAGTTGTTCGTATGTTTGCTTATTTTTTTATACGTTTTAGCATGGTCTACGTCCAATAATATTCAAAATCATTTCCAACACATTTTCTACCTGTAAAAACATTAATACAATAAAAGATATAAAACACCACCTTTGAAACAGCGAAACGTAGGTTTTATGAAAATCAGTTTACCTTAAAATTAGCAAAGCCCGTATTTCATGATTAATATTGCGAATAATAATCAAAAGATGAATTAAATTATATAAATAATTCTTAATACAGATCCAGTTTCCAGTTTCCATAAAGTCTCAACTTTCCGGATTTGATTTAGAAACAGCACTGGTATTGAAACGTTGTATGTGGTCATATATATTGTGTTGCTTTACCTTTCCAATAAGGACCATATACAATATTGAAAACTAATATGAAACACATGTGTGTTTTTCTTATAGCAAAGCCAAATCGGGCTATCAGCTGTGTCCACCAAAGGGATTCGAAATCCTGATTTTAGCGGGTGAATCAAAACGTTTTATTGGTCATATACTTGTTTGTTGTAAATTGAAAAACTGGAGAAAGTTCCTTATAAAGTAAACGCCCTCTGAGACAACGGTAAGTTTTAGGATTTATAACGCTAAAATTGGGGGTTCGATTCTCCTCGGTGAACACATCAGACAGCCCATTGTGGCTTTGTTGTAATAAAACACACAACTCAGAAAGCAAACAGAGATTTTATAAATCTGATTTGAAATATTACTTCGATTTATTTAGAATTAACAAAAAAAATGTAAAATTAAATAGTGTTTATCCACACTTCAATGATTCAGTTAATATTAAAATGTTTTTTAACTGTGATTAAATACAGAGGTCAAGTCTTGTGGATAGTTTAGTGTTATAATAAGTAGAAAAGCGAGATCTAGAAACTTTGAATCGATGGACCCCTGACTTGTGATGAAGATGATGTCTTTATAAATAATTTTCTTAAACGTTGACTTTGTTACAGGTATAGTGACACATTAATGTGTCCACTCGAACATTAAATCTGGCTTTGCTACAGATGTAGTGACACATTAAGATCTCCAATCGCATATTGAATATGCCTTTGATATAAATATTATAGTGGTGCATTAATATCTCAACTCGGACATTGAAATGACTTTGCTACAGGTATTATAATGATACATTAAAGTCTCTATTCATACACTGAATCTGGCTTTGCTACAAATATTATAGTGGCACATTAAAGTCTCTCCTCGGACACTGAATCTGGCTTTGTTATAGGTATTATTGTGACACATTAAAGTCTCCACTCGGACATTGAATCTGGCTTTGCTATAGATATAACAGTGACACATTAAAGTCTCCACTCGGACACTAAATCTGGCTTTGCTACAGATATAGTGACACATTAAAGTCTCTATTCAGACATTGAATCTGGCTTTGCTACCGGTATTATAGTAACACATTAAATTATCCATTCAGACACTGAATCCGGCTTTGCTACAAATATTATAGGGACGCATTAAAGTCTTCCCTCGGACACTGAATCTGGCTTTGTTACAGGCATTATAGTGACATATTAAAGTCTGTACTGGAAAATTAAATCTACCCCCACATTGATTATTTTGTATCCGACAGATGTATTGAAATGTTTTCGACCTTAGAATTACCGGCACAGACCTTACCTGTCTTTTGAAGTACATTTATTTACTTTTTGTACGTGTACTAGATTGTTCTATGATTCTTTGTTGGTCACACAAAACGTTTAACAAAAACATTTAAAAATGTATAAATATAAAATAATTAAATAATCCTACTAATTACTGATGTTGTCATAAATATAAAATAATTAAATAATTCTACTAATTACTGATGTTGTCACTTTTGTATAAAACATTGAGGAAAGTAACTTTATACAAAGTTTGTCACTTATTTACACTGAGTTGTGCTTTAACAGGTGAAATCATAAAATGAAATTACTCAATATTGTGCATTGAAATAACAATCCCAGTGAAGAAAGGCATTATTTAAGAAGTAAGGTGCACATGCGCCGTACTAAGGTATACAACGAAGTGAAAGATGTTAACAGAAAACATAAACCTTTCCTAGAATATCTGAAGAAAAAAAAGAAAAAAAAAAAAGAGCACTTTGCAAATGTGATTTAAAAGTCTGTCAAAAGATGGCGATATAAGTTAAAATATTTTGTATATCGTTACACAGTTTTTGAAGACAGAGGCAGTGAATATGAAATAGCCACTTTTTGTTTGTTGGTGTATTGAAATAGGGCACGAGCCTCTGTTTCCAGTGTTGAATCCTTATATTCGAAAATAAGGGAAAGACAGTCGTAACAGAAACTCTTGCTGGCATACACATATCTCAAATGTGTTAATGTAAGACAGACATCCTTATGCGAAAGACCAAAAACAAAACAGAAGAAGTGGTATTTATCATGTAAATTTCCATCAAGTACCAGTAGGGCAAAATTCCAAGCAGAGAGCCCACATCAACTTACGGGTAGGAACAATTATAAAGAAAAGAGAAGTCGATTTGGCCACTTTTAGTATAAAGATATTGAGAATCAGAAAAACATTCGGAGTTGTTGAATAGTCTTAAAAAACTACAACTGAAGTACTACAGGACCAGCAAGAACTGAAATAATGAGTGAATGTGCCATTCAACCAAAATATGGAGCATAATTGTCCAAAGGGAAGACGTAGAAAGACAAGAACTCTTCTTGGTGGGTTCAAAATTCAAAGGTTATTGTTCAGAAGTTAATCAAAAAGAATTATCGTAGTAAACAAATAAATATATATATATACACAAGAGTGGTTAAATCATATATGTCAGCGAAAAGCCATAATGAAGAAATAGAAGAAACGTACAAAAGGTAATGGAAAATATATGACAGTGATGCGATAGTTTAATGCAGAGAATGATGTGTAGTGAAAAGGAAAGGAAACAGTCCCATGTAACATAAACCCTGAGACTCGAAACAACAAAGGAAAACGGCTGATTCAATTTGTCTTACAGAATATGTTTAGCATAGGTAAACTAAGAATCAAATAGACTTTATCTTCTGCAATCAAAGGGAACTTAGTAGTGGAGAATTGTGACGTCATCTTTAAAGAGATCACAAGTTTGTTAAACTGTAAATAAACAACAGCTTGTAAGAATCAAGATGATTTTAAAGAAAATGGTTTGAAATAGCATTAAAAGTCGATTCCAGGCTCTGGAAAGAGGAAATATTGAAGACGAGAGTTAGAAACTAAAAGCTATTGGGAGGAAAATAAAACCTTAGAAAACGAACTTTAGAGAAAAGTTAACAAAATCATGCCAGAAGTAAATAAAAGATAAATACCCAAAAATAACCCAAATAGAATATGTAGAGGTGGTGAAAGTAATTAGAAATAAATGAAGATAATTACATAGGAATAGAAATTAATTTACTTAATTAATTTACAAAAATGTTAGAAAAAGTGAGAGAACGGAAACATTTAGTTACCAGCTATGATAATGTACCTAGAAAACAGATGGACAACAGCTGACAGAATAGAGACCCTAGACATCTCTGTCGCTTTCTATTAAAATTCATATGCCACAGAAAAGATAGCGTCAGAAACAGAAGGTAACAAGAAATTTCAAAAATTCTACCACAAGAGGTAGAAAGTACTTTAGGGAACATGAAAACAACATGGTTTGAGGATTGGATGAAATCACGAGACACATAATGAGACAAGGGAGACAAAAATTCTTACCCAGTTTATGGCTATCTTTTCCAAAATATTGCAGAAAAGAAGCATACCATTTACAAAGACCTTAAAAGGCTGCACTAAGGAGAATAGGCATCGTAGAATGATATATTCATATCCTGGAGTTTATATATACAGATGCAGCGTAACAAATATGGATAACAAATTGTCTTAGGTATTCAAAATGGAATGAGAAGTTGGAGGAGGAGACTGACTGTCGTACCAGTCACGTCTTCATTGGTTCTAGTACCTAACTATGCTTTCTTTGCCTGTTATTTTAAGAAACAATTCAATCAATAAAACCTTGATGATCTTATCAAGCAGTTGCCATCTCTCATCTTGGAAAACGTCTTTGGACACAATGCGCTTTAAAGTGGTAGAGATACTGATGAAAATGGTCGATCTGTGAAGTGTTTGGTCTCAGATGACAACTTTTTCTTCAATAATAATGAATATACTTACTTCCATGCCTTGATGCAAACACTTATTGTGTATATCTATTTATCCGTATCTATCATTTATACTTCCACCATTATCTTGTAAGATGGTCAATGACTCATGAGGAAATAATCATGTTGCCATAAATCTGTAGAAAATTAGACACAAATGATGTCATATGACTTGCATACAATGATGGAGTCTGGAAAAGACCAACTAACTGTGTGGATCCAGTAACTGATCATTTGGTATTATAAGCAAAAAAATTACTTCAAAAAAGGTTTCGTGCCATCCTTGTCTAGGGTGGAAACAAAATATCACAGCGCTATTAAACAAACCTAGGACGTGAATATCACAGCACTACTAAACAAACCTGGGACGTGAATATCACAGCGCTACTAAACAAACCTAAGACGTGAATACCACAGCATTACTAAACAAACCTGGGACATGAATATCACAGCGCTATTAAACAAACCAAGGACGTGAATATCATAACGTTATTAAACAAACCTGGGACGTGAATATCATAGCGCTATTAAACAAACCTGGGACGTGAATATCATAGCGCTATTAAACAAACCTAGGACGTGAATACCACAGCGCTATTAAACAAGCCTGGGACGTGAATATCATAACGCTATTAAACAAACCTGGGAGGTGAATATCACAGCGCTATTAAACAAACCTGGGACGTAAATATCATAGCGCTATTAAACAAACCTGGGACGTGAATATCATACCGCTATTAAACAAACCTAGGACGTGAATATCACAGCGCTATTAAACAAACCTGGGACGTAAATATCATATGGCTATTAAACAAACCTAGTACGTGAATATCACAGCGCTATTAAACAAACCTAGGACGTGAATATCATAGCGCTATTAAACAAACCTGGGACGTGAATATCATACCGCTATTAAACAAACCTAGGACGTGAATATCATAGCGCTATTAAACAAACCTGGGACGTGAATATCATAGGGCTATTAAACAAACCTGGGACGTAAATATCATAGGGCTATTAAACAAACCTAGGACGTGAATATCACAGCGCTATTAAACAAACCTGGGACGTGAATATCACAGCGCTATTAAACAAACCTAGGACGTGAATATCACAGCGCTATTAAACAAACCTTGGACGTAAATATCATATGGCTATTAAACAAACCTAGTACGTGAATATCACAGCGCTATTAAACAAACCTAGGACATGAATATCATAGCGCTATTAAACAAACCTGGGACGTGAATATCATACCGCTATTAAACAAACCTGGGACGTGAATATCATAGCGCTATTAAACAAACCTGGGACGTGAATATCATAGGGCTATTAAACAAACCTGGGACGTGAATATCACAGCGCTATTAAACAAACCTGAAACGTAAATATCACAGCGCTATTAAACAAACCTGGGACGTGATATCATAGCGCTATTAAACAAACCTGGGACGTGAATATCATAGCGCTATTAAACAAACCTGGGACGTGAATATCACAGCGCTACTAAACAAACCTGGGACGTTTGTTATAGATCAGATATCTAAGCAAAGAGAATTCTAAAATTTAATTCACCTCCAGCAGCTCTTCTATTACCAGTTTGAAGGTCACTTGAAACGAGAATCTAAAATTGCATAAGAAGTATACAACCCATTATTTTGAATGTTTCAACCCAATAGGGAAAATCTTGTTGATTTATAAAATTTTACTAACACTCTCAGAGAGTGCACTCCTATTGTTCATGTATCTACTTTTGTCATCCTATCTTCTTGTTCTTCAAGGCATAAGCTAAAATAATCGTATCTTCTCTTTTAATACAATTGTCCTTTGGTTTTGGTGGAACTTAAATTTGTTTTACATTGATCCAGTGATTCATTGTGGGATTAGATGGTATTCATTATAAGATACTCTGTCATCTTTCTCCTGAATTTCTAGTTTTGATTCTCTTCAACCAGATTTCACTGAATAAGGAGATTTGAAATTTTTGGTGCTGGGCAATTATCCCTCTTTTTAACCCAAAGAGAGAAAACTCAATTTTTTTTAAATTATAAAGCTACTATTTTGACTAATTATCTGTGTAAAGACTTGGAGATGACAGTTAACCCTGATTTTGTTTAGTTCATAGAATCAACAACCTCTCTTCCAAAATCCAGTGTAGTTTCTACAGACATAAATCCATGTGGACAGCCTTAATTCACTTGGAGAGTCAGTGAGGAAAACCATCTTTTATAGATGAACAAATAAAGCTGAAATAGGCACCACTTGTTTAGTTCAGAGCGACACTTGAGGCAAAGTATTAAAAAAGTATCATAAAAGCCTCTTCCAAGAGTGAACATCTTGTTGCAATACTTTTTTAAATCTTTAAAAGTCTTATGACACTAAAAGGCGTTTTGCTATTTTTAAAGGACCTCCGTTATCTTTGGCTGAATGGCCATTTATCTATTTTCATCCATAGTGTTTTAATAGAGAGGTCATTAGTGATCCAATTAATATAAACATTATTTTGATCTTTCTTGTAAGAACACTAATTATCATTGAGATCAGTACCATAGCTCAAAACTTTCTTACTCCAACAGTTGTAAAATACAGATGATGTTTGATCAAACTTCCTGTCAGTCATCAATCATGAAGTATATTGAGTGGCAGCTTTAAACTGCCTTCAATAAGTTAAATGGTTGGATGAATGCAAACAGTTTCAAATGTTTATTGTTTAAAATCATTTGCATGTATTTTTGTCACCAATGTGGACTGCAACTTAATCCCAAACCCAATCAATCTAGAAGATGTGTAAACACCACTGTTATCATTTTCTTTAGTTTTGGTCAGTGCATTGGTCAAAAATGTTGAACTCTGTGCATAATCATGAGCTTTCTGCACTTCTACTGTTCGGATTTTGAGTAAAAAGTGCTATAAACCTTTAATTTATTGCAAATTTCTTTTCAGTATGGTGCAAAGCTTCAGACACCACCATGATATCCCACTGAACAATGTATCTTCATGTTTATCTTTGCACATGGATGGTTTCTTATCACAATATCAGGCTCTCATGTACAGACAAAGTTGACTGAGAAATGTCGGACATTGGTTGACCCTGTCGAAACTTACGATCAGTTAATTTATACAAGGTCTGTTGTTATTCTACACCATAGTTTTTCATTAAGTCCGCGAACATTCGTTTTCTTCATTGACAGATGACAGATGCCAACATTCAAAAGAAAGAGAACTGTACTTAATGAGAGTTTGCAATGTTAAAGCGTAAAAATGGTGAGAAATTGTTATGGACATTGTGTTATGTAAGCTAACTCATATTTTAGATTTCCAAACACATGCATTTTTATTAACAAACAAACTCTGAGCAACTTGTTACAGCAGATGATCAACAAATACTTGGCAAATACGAAAATGTTGTCAGAGTAAAAAAAACCTAGATATAAGACTCGGTATGGCCAGGTAGTTAAGGCACTTGACTCGTAATCTGAGGGTCTCGGGTTCGAATCCCCGTCACATCAAACATACTCGCCCTTTCAACCGTGGGGGCGTTATAATGTGACGGATAATCCTATTCTTTTGACCGTGGGTGATGGTGACTAGCTGACTTCCGTCTAGTCTTACATTGCTAAATTAGGGACGGCTAGCACAGATAGCTCTCGTGTAGCTTTGCGCGAAACTAAAAAACAAACCAAACCTAGATGTAAACATGACATCACTAATGTAATTGACAAGAAGTTGTCAGAGATCTTATTTTAATATTTGGTTATGTCTTCTCTGACCTTGATAACTGCTTGACATCGTCTTGGCATAGAGCACACGTGGGGCAGAATGCAGGCTGTGGTGGGTTCAACGATACCACATGTGGTTTAGGGCATCCTGTAATTTCAAAGTGCTTCTCAGTCTTTTCTCTTGTGCTTTGTCACCATTACTTTTCAGCAATTTTTGATATGGTAAAGATCTGAGCTGTTGTCTGGCCAGCGAAAAGTCTTGATCCTTTCTCTTTAATGAAATAAAAAAATGCCTTTCGAGGCACATAGATTGACATCTTATCTTTATTTCACGTTTACAGTAAAGAGCGAATGGATATTATCAGCATTTGTAGCCCTGTGATACGGAGCAGAGTCATTCTGAAATGTTCAGTGGTCAGCTCCAGGAACGTGATTCTGAACTGTTGGGTTTTATCGGGACTCGAACATCTCAATGTACTTGTCGCCATGACTTTCATAAAATATAAGTGTTCCACACCCTAGCCAAAGATGCATCTACGTGTCACCCTGGGGTACTTCAGAGTTGCATTGAAACACGCTGGATGAAGCTCTCCTTAAGAACAACATTATACATCCATCAGACCCATGCAGCACAGTCAACATTCTCTTCGGCCAAACCAAGCCTCATCTTCTTGGTAAGGAGGGGGGTTTCTTTTTAGCCATCTTGCTGGATGATCAGTTAAACATTCGAGAGATCCAACGGTACACACAGTAGCAATGGCTTCTGAGGTTTCTTTCCATGTTCTTTTGAAATCTGTGTATGACAGTTAACTGTTCTGCAGGTTCATATATACAATTATCTACCGAATGTTCCTTTTACCCCTGTGTTTCTGATGCTCCACACAGTTAGTCTTTCTGTATTTCTGTAACAAGTAGTTCACAGTAGACTTGATGACTTTAATTCTTCTGGCAATTTACGTCATCCAAAGTCCCTTTTTGCTCAAAGAATCTATGACTGTTTCTTTTTTCTGTAACTACATCTCACGACCTTTGGCCTTGAAAGCATCACATGCACGTTGTAGCATACAGCCTTCTAAAGCGACTTTCAATAAAAACCTCTGTTTGTAACGAAAACACGTCTCATACAATACTCAGACAGACTTTTAAATGGCTGATGTAATACTTATACAGTACTGATTATACAAGAAACACATTTGCACCTACACGTGCCTCTAAGTGGCACAGCGGCACTTCTGTGGACGTACAGTACAAGAAACCTAGTTTCGATACCCGTGGTGGGTAGGGCACAGATAGCCCATTGTGCAGCTGGTTCTTTAGTTCCAAATAAAGCACCTAAACGCATTATTTCGAAACGGACAATGATTTCGAAGTGAAGTGTGTAAACAATGGGACGCTGAGATAAATGTTTCCACCACTGTAAATATATACGTAAGTAAAAAGGTTAAACTTAACATATTTCTCCATAAGCTCATTCCCATGAAGCTTAAGATGAATGCAACTCAATGTACAGCCCAGCCAGTCAGCCAGAACATATCTTAATATAATGTTGATGTGTCATCAATATTCAGTATTGTATTCATTGTATTGTATTAATAAGTAGAAAAAACATTTTCACCTTCTTAAATCATCTTCAGGTTAACAAAGAGCTACTTACTAAAACACTTCCACCACCACCACATGATACTTACTAAAACACTCCTACCACCACCACACGCTACTTACTAAAACACTCCTACCACCACACGCTACTTACTAAAACACTCCTTCCACCACACACTACTTACTAAAACACTCCTGCCACCACACGCTACTTACTAAAACACTCCTTCCGCCGCACTCCTTCCATCTTCCGCCGCACTCCTTCCTCATACTTACACGCTACTTTACTTAAAACATCATTCCACCACACGCTACATCATTATACGTTTACTAAAACACTCCTATTCCGCCGCCGATATTGCGCCTAAGACACGCTACTTACTAAAATTCCGCCGCCGCACTCCTTCCACAGCTCATTACACGCTACTTACTAGGAAACTCCGCCGCCGCGCGGCACAGCGCTGGACATCTCTGCTGCGCCGCGGCTGTACTATGGGACAATCATAGCCGCCGCGCGTAGCGCTCAGACATCATAGCGCCGCGCGTGGCATCCTCGCCTCGCGTGGCGAATCAGGATATCATTCCGCCGCCGCGCGGATCAGCATCGGGCTGAAGACGTTCATCGCTGGAAAACATCGCCGCCGCGCGCGCTCAGGATATCATTCTGGACCGCCGTGGTACGCCTTTCTAGACAACCGCCGCCGCGCTATAGCTACTCAGGACCATCATTCCGCCGCGCGCTTTCAGGACGCGACACCATATCATTCCGCCGCCGCGTGGTTAGCCTTCATCCTCGCCGCTCGTATCAGGACATCATTCACTTCGCCGCGCACAGCAACTATCCGCTTTCGCGACGCTGGACATCATTCCGCCGTTCCGCGTGGGTTCAGCGCTCGAGACGAGGGCCGATCATTCCGCCGCCGTGGATCGCCCGCATCACTCGCCGCCAAGCCTTTCAGACATCATTCCGCCGCCGCGCGACAGCTTTCAGGACGGCTGTTCCGCCGCCGCGCGGTTCAGCGCTCAGGACATCATTCCGCCGCGCGTTATAGCCGCTCAGGAACAATCACTCTTGCCGCGCGTACAGCGCTGGGGACATCATTCCGCCGCGTACAGCGCTGGACATCATTCCGCCGCCCGTGGGTTGGCGCTCAGGACATCCTGCGCCGCCGCCGTCGCAGCTATTTCAGGACATCATCTTTCGCCGCGGCTGTACGCTCAGACATCATGTGCCGCGCGGCGACTGGCCTTCAGGCAATCATAGCCCGCGCGGCTAAGCGCTCAAGACATCATTCCGCCGCCGCGCGTTCAGCGCTCAGAACCATCATTCCGCCGCGTGGAACTTTCAGCTGGACATCCTCTGCCGCCGCGCTTACAGCTAAGACCATCATTCCGCCGCCGCACGGTTAGCCTCGGAACATCATTCCGCCGCCGCACGGTCAGCGCTTGGACATCATTTTCCGCCGCCACGTTAATAGCGCTCGAAGACATCCTGCCGCCGCGCGCTATGCTAAAGGGCATCATTCACGCCGCGGCTGCGCCTTTCAAGACAATCATTCCGCCGCCGCGGCGGCTCAACGCTGGGACATCATTCCGCCGCCGCGGTTCAGCTATGGACATCATTCCGCCGCCGCGTTAATGGCTAACGCTAAGACATATCCTCTCTGCGCCGCGTATACGCTGGCTTAAAGACATCATTCCGCCGCGCGTGGCGCTGGATAATCATTCGCCGCCGCGTTTCGGCGCTCGGACCATCATTCCGCCGCCGCGCGGTTCAACGCCTCAGGGCCATCATTCCGCCGCCGTTAGTGGCCGCTCAAGATATCCTCTGCCGCCGCGCATTTTACGCCCCGCTCGTTATCATGGATTCGCCCGTGGGTCAGCGCTCGGACAATCTGCCGCCGCCGCCGCGTACCCCGCTCAGGACCATCACTCTATCGCCGCGCGGCCAGCGCTCTGGACATCATGTCCGCCACCGCGACAGCCTTCAGGACATCATAGCGCCCGCTGGCACAGCGCTCAGGATATCATTCCGCCGCCGCGGATAAGCACAACTCAAAGATATCCTCGCCGCGCGCGTGCAGCCTCAGGGCGCATCATTTCCGCCGCGCATAGCCCCTTTCAGATATCATTCACCGCGCGCTGGCCGCAATATCAGGGACTATCATTCCGCCGCCGCGTGGTTAAGCGCTGGGGAACCATCTCATTCGCGCGTCTTGCGCTCAGGACGATCATTCCGCCGCCACGTGATTGGCCGCTCAGATATCCTCGCCGCCACGCATTTACGCCGCTGGACTTATCATTCCAGCGCCGCGCGCAGCGCGCTCAGAGATGGCTGTTCCGCCGCCGCGCGGTTAATACTGAGATATCATTCGCCGCCGCGTTATAGCCTTTACCAGACATCATAACCGCCGCTGCGGCTACTTCACTGGGCCATCATTCCGCCGCGTGGCAGCGCTGGACCATCCATTCCGCTCTGCGCATGGATCACGCTCAAGACATCTCGCCGCCGCCGCGCTACTGACTCAAGACTATCCTCTTACCGCCGCGCCCTCAGCTTCTAGACACATCGCCAGCCGCCGCGTCTGGCCAGCGCTCGGACCATCATAGGCCGCTAAACAGCAGCTGGACCATCATTCCGCCGCCGCGGATTGCGCTTAAGACATCATTCCGCCGCCGTGGGTTCAACGCTAAAGACTATCACTGCCGCCGCGCGCACTAGCGCTCAGGGCAACAAATTTCCGCCGCGCGCTCTTACGCACAAGACAATCATTCCGCCGCCGCGTGGATTTACGCTCAAGACATCATTCCCGCCACGCGTGGCCTACTGGGCCGATCATTCCGCCGCCGCGTGGATTAAGCCTTCGGACATCCTCGCCGCGCATTTCAGCCCTCGGGACATCGACTCGCCGCATTCGGTTAACTCAGACTGGCTGTTCCGCCGCGCGCGTTCAGCTGATTGAGACATCATTCCGCCGCCGCGTTATGGCTGCGCAGGAGACCATCCGCCGCCGCGCGCACTAACCCGCTCGAGATATCGCCGCGCCGCGTGGCCCTCAGGGTATCATTCCGCCGCCGCGCGGCTCAGGCTCTGGACCATCATTCCGCCGCGCGTGGATTCGCGCTAAGACATCATTCCGCCGCGCGTAGCTACTTTACAGCACGATCATTCCGCCGCCGCCGTAGCGCTTTCAAGACCTATCCACGCGCTAGCGCTCAGGACATCGCTCGCCGCGCAGTTAACTCAGAGACGGCTGTTCCGCCGCCGCGCGCTGGCGTTAAGACATCATTCCGCCGCCGCGTTATATTGCCGCTAGAGACATCCTGCCGCCGCGCTGTAGCGCTGGACATCACCGCCGCGCGGCATACCTTCAGCACGCTCGGAACATCGGCCGCCGCGCGCTTTACGCTGGATATCATTCCGCCGCCGCGTGGATTAGCGCTCAGGGCCATCATTCCGCGCGCGCTGGCCGCTGGGCGAAATCATTCCGCCGCCGCGTGGATTAGCCCTTCAAGAATATCCTGCTGCGCCGCGGCTTCAGCCGCTCGGACATCGACTTTTCGCCGCGCGCTGAGTTAACTAAGACAGGCTGTTCCGCCGCCGCGCTACTTATTAAACACATCATTCCGCCGCCACGTTATAGCCTTTACTAAAGACATCCTGCCACCACACACTTACTTACTAAAACACTCCTGCCGCCGCGGCACGCTACTTACTAAAACACTCCTTGTAACCGCGGCTGCTACTTACTAAAACACTCCTTCCACCACCACATGATACTTACTAAAACACTCCTTCCACCACACACGCTACTTACTAAAACACTCCTTCCACCACACGCTACTTACTAAAACACTCCTTCCACCACCACATGATACTTACTAAAACACTCCTTCTACCACCACACGCTACTTACTAAAACACTCCTTCCACCACCACACGCTACTTACTAAAACACTCCTTCCACCACCACACGCTACTTACTAAAACACTCCTTCCACCACCACTAGCTACCTACTAAAAGGTAGTCTTCATTAGAACGTCAAACTACTTATTAGCAAACGCTCTGTTCACCTTAATGCTGCTAAGAGATACTCCGTATGCCACCCCATACACAAGTATCCTTGTTACCATCGTTAAACAAATTACCACTACCACGAGTTATTTTTAATAAATAATTATTATAGTGACAAGCCAGTTGCTTCCCGTTATATATAGTTGTTGATGGTATCATAAGTAACCTATTAACAACCACTTCACGCTGATTATTAAGAAGCACTCTCTGTCACCACCACAAGCTGGTTACAAATTAGTCGTTTTTTGCTATACTCTCAAGTTGATTATACAATGATACCCCTTGCTAGCATCACATACTGCTTATTAACGCTCCTTATTATACAATGATACCCCTTGCTAGCATCACGTACTGCTTATTAACACTCCTTATTATACAATGATGCCCGTTGCTAGCATCACGTACTGCTTATTAACACTCCTTATTATGGAATGATACCTCTTGCTAGCATCACGTACTACTTATTAACACTCCTTATTATACAATGATAACCGTTTCTAGCATCACATACTGCTTATTAACACTCCTTATTATACAATGATGCCCGTTGCTAGCATCACGTACTACTTATTATCACTCCTTATTATGGAATGATACCTCTTGCTAGCATCACGTACTGCTTATTAATACTCCTTATTATACAATGATGCCCGTTGCTAGCATCACGTACTGCTTATTAACACTCCTTATTATACAATGATACCCCTTGCTAGCATCACGTACTGCTTATTAACACTCCTTATTATACAATGATACCCGTTTCTAGCATCACATACTGCTTATTAACACTCCTTATTATACAATGATACCCCTTGCTAGCATCACGTACTACTTATTAACACTCCTTATTATACAATGATACCCGTTGCTAGCATCACGTACTGCTTATTAACACTCCTTATTATACAATGATGCCCGTTGCTAGCATCACGTACTGCTTATTAACACTCCTTATTATACAATGATACCCCTTGCTAGCATCACGTACTGCTTATTAACACTCCTTATTATACAATGATACCCGTTTCTAGCATCACATACTGCTTATTAAAACTCCTTATTATACAATGATACCCCTTGCTAGCATCACGTACTACTTATTAACACTCCTTATTATACAATGATACCCGTTGCTAGCATCACGTACTGCTTATTAACACTCCTTATTATACAATGATGCCCGTTGCTAGCATCACGTACCGCTTATTAACACTCCTTGTTATACAATGATACCCCTTGCTAGCATCACGTACTGCTTATTAACACTCCTTATTATACAATGATACCCGTTTCTAGCATCACATACTGCTTATTAACACTCCTTATTATACAATGATACCCCTTTCTAGCATCACGTACTACTTATTATCACTCCTTATTATGGAATGATACCCCTTGCTAGCATCACGTACTACTTATTAACACTCCTTATTATACAATGATACCTCTTGCTAGCATCACGTACTGCTTATTAACACTCCTTATTATACAATGATACCCGTTGCTAGCATCACGTACTGCTTATTAACACTCCTTATTATACAATGATACCCCTTGCTAGCATCACGTACTGCTTATTAACACTCCTTATTATACAATGATACCCGTTGCTAGAATCACGTACTGCTTATTAACACTCCTTATTATGGAATGATACCTCTTGCTAGCATCACGTACTGCTTATTAACACTCCTTATTATACAATGATATTCCTTGCTAGCATCACGTACTGCTTATTAACACTCCTTATTATACAATGATACCCCTTGCTAGCATCACGTACTGCTTATTAACACTCCTTATTATACAATGATACCCGTTGCTAGCATCACGTACTGCTTATTAACACTCCTTATTATAGAATGATACCCCTTGCTAGCATCACGTACTGCTTATTAACACTCCTTATTATACAATGATACCCCTTGCTAGCATCACGTACTGCTTATTAACACTCCTTATTATACAATGATACCCCTTGCTAGCATCACATACTACTTATTAACACTCCTTATTATACAATGATACCCGTTGCTAGCATCACGTTCTGCTTATTAACACTCCTTATTATACAATGATGCCCGTTGCTAGCATCACGTACTGCTTATTAACACTCCTTATTATACAATGATACCTCTTGCTAGCATCACGTACTGCTTATTAACACTCCTTATTATACAACGATACCCCTTGCTAGCATCACGTACTGCTTATTAACACTCCTTATTATACAATGATACCCGTTGCTAGAATCACGTACTGCTTATTAACACTCCTTATTATACAATGATACCCCTTGCTAGCATCACGTACTGCTTATTAACACTCCTTATTATACAATGATACCCCTTGCTAGCATCACGTACTGCTTATTAACACTCCTTATTATAGAATGATACCTCTTGCTAGCATCACGTACTGCTTATTAACACTCCTTATTATACAATGATACCCCTTGCTAGCATCACGTACTGCTTATTAACACTCCTTATTATACAATGATACCCCTTGCTAGAATCACGTACTGCTTATTAACACTCCTTATTATACAATGATACCCGTTGCTAGCATCACGTACTACTTATTAACAGTTCTTATTATAGAATGATACCCGTTGCTAGCATCACGTGCTGCTTATTATCACTCCTTATTAGCATTATAAGTATTTATTTCTACTAAAACTAGTGCTTGATGCCATTTTCTTACTACGTTCACTGCTATCAACCATCACAATGCATATTAAATTGCTAATAAACATTCCTTGCTACTAATAAATACTTCTATAATCAGTAACAAACACTAAAACTGTTTGTTAAAAAATTACTATTGCTAATACATAAACTAGTTACTATTAGACACTATTTCTTCTGCTACTGATTCTTACAAAAATCACTTATTAACAAAATATGCTCTTTATTGATAAATAAATTAATGTCACAAATTACTGCTAACAAACATTTCTTACTATATATACAACCCGCTTACAAACTAACGTTTCTTGTCACAAAATTAAGCTGCATAATAACAAACACTCCTAGTTAGTACCACAAACCACTTATTCCTAATATCCGTTATCAAAACTTTTTAGAACCACAAATCATTTAACCCTAATATTCATAGTTATTAACAATAACTTCTTGCTTCCTTGTCCTACTGTTTACTGTTGATCGCTTTCGTTTTTCTAACAGTGTGTACAACTTCCCTCTTTTCATTAGCCTGATACACTGTTTACTATTGACTACCTTTCGTTAGCTTCACACACTATTTACTACCGACCATTTTTCGTGACTGTGACACTCCGTTTACTTATTTGTTTGTTTGGAATTTCGCGCAAAGCTACTCGAGGGCTATCTGCGCTAGCCGTCCCTAATTTAACAGTGTAAGTCTAGAGGGAAGGTAGCTAGTCTTCACCACCCACCGCCAGCTCTTGGGCTATTTTTTTACCAACGAATAGTGGGATTGACCGTAACATTATAACGCCCGCACGGCTGAAAGAGCGAGCATGTTTGATAAGACAGGGATTCGAACCCGCGACCCTCAAATTCCGAGTTGAACGCCTTAACCCACCTGACCATGCCGGGCCGCACCGTTTACTATTAACCACTGTTAGCTTAACACACTGTTCACTATTGGTCATTCATTGACAATTTGACACATTACTTGTTAACAATCACAGACACATTTGCTTACTAAAACATGGAAACTAGAATAGTCAGAGACAAATACGATTTGTTGTTTCAAATAGTTAATAAAATCAGTTTAACTTTGATATTGTTATTGTAAGTTGCGATACTCACATAACGTAATAAACTTCGTATGAGATGCAGTATACAAAGTTTAATACGTTATATTAAAACAATTTTAAATACGCAGATCAGTAAGTCACGTGACAATTATAATTGATATAAAGTTACAGTGAAACGGCATGTATCAAAACTACCTTTTGGCATTGTTTAGCTTTCCGTAGGTGTTGTGGTGCCGCTGAAAGTTTAACGCTTTGTGAAGGATATGTAACACCACTTGCCAATCTTTTCAGAGATTTTAAACTCGGAAGTTTTTCAGCAAAGATCGTTGTACAAGCCGTACAGAAGCTTTATTCTGAACAATAAGTTGCTAGACGGTATGCCCCCTTCCGTCGTGGAGTAGCGGTAGAGCTGAACGCTTATAACGCTAAATACCGAAGTTTGATACCCGTAGTGGGCAAGCACAGATTGCCCATTATGTAGTTTTGTGCTTAAATCCTAACAAAGAAACAAATATTCGACTATCATTACATTTTGAGAAGCAAAATATGAAATAACTGCAAGTGTCTAACAGATTGTAAACACTAAATAATGTTTACAAGCCAAATATACGACTTCATAGTATCACGCGCAAGTAGGCCCCATTTTCCAAAAAAGCTGATTGGGCAACTTTTGTTTCTCTTGTCTGTCATAGTTTTTTAAAACTTACTACCTGCTCGGCTGCAGCTCACACGCCAATCACGCGTTAGGCATTTATCAGGTAACTGGATCAACAGAACCTAAGGCTTAGACTAACGCAGTTAAAACTGTATTGCTGTTTGCATGATATTAACTTGACTCGGTGGTCGAACACGGTGGACTAACAGATCTACCTGTTACATGTTAGGGGATTTCATTAGCTCCCGTCCACTAAAAATATTGTTCAGTCGTTCTAGTATTGTTTAATAAAATCCTAAAGAAAATATGGGTCAGAGCAACGACAAGTTCTATTGTGAGTGTCGTCCGAAAAAAGATAAAAATAAGAATGATCCAGAGACGAATAAATTGTTGACGAAAACTAACGAATACCTCAAGAATCCACGTGTTTGTAGAGTAAGTCTAACCTAACGATATTTGTACATACGTAAGTAGACGTTATAATGGTTTATGTTTCATTTTTTGCCTTGATTATGAACTTTAAAAGTGTTTTTTTCTTGTATTATTTGGAGGTCAAGTATATCCCCCATACAAATTTTGTCACAAAATGAGTTACATTTTTTTTTTTTAATTAATGAAGTTCCTAATACCTCATAATTCGAAATATATATCTCTAATATGGTTGTTAGCGAGCATGTTTTGGGCTACGAAGGAAATAAATAGCTCAATAATTGTAATTTGACGTTTAAAATTGTAACAGTAAGCACGAAACTAAAAGTCTTAATATTTGTAAGTTTACACTTAAAACGTTAATATTAAATATGAATTGTTTTTTGAACTGTATAGAAGCAACGTTAGAGGTAGGTTTTAGACTCTCCTCATGAACTGGCTCGCTTCTGTATCAAACGAAACGTTTCGTAGACTTAATTTGTGCCAGAAAAGTATTTGTTTGTTCGTTTTTAGTGCAAGGTCTCGTTGGACTGTCTGTAGTGTCGACCGCAGGGCATCTTACTTTGGATTTTATCCGCAATCCGTAGATCTGCCTTTGTCCTGACCGGGAACAGCAGACAAACCATCACTGACATGAAATCCATAGAACACTAACTTAAAAAAGGAAGGTTCTGAACTAACATGTCTATTTCTTTATTACAAGTATTACAACTGTTGCTTGCTTCTGTTTACTTGTAGAGACACATTTACTCTAGAACTATTCAGCCCTAAGAACTACACAATATGTCTAACTTGTATATTTACTTTATGTTTTTATTCCTGTGGAGGTAAGTGTATTGTCGGCAAGATTTCTCGAAAACGACTGAATGGACTTCAATGAAAAAGTTGGTATTCACTTGAACTATGACCCAATTTAAAAGTGATTAGTTTTGGAGGGCGAAGCTCAAAGATCAAGGTCACAAAGATACAAAAAGCCCGTATCTATCAACACGGTGATCAATTTCTTCACCATATCTTTGCTCTATAACTCAGTCAAATGATCGAATTTTGGATGAAACTTGGTGGATATATGTACAGTATTACCCATCATTGTTCTGCCAAGCTAAAAGTGGTCCGTGTCTGTAGAAAATATCGGACACATTTACGTATTTTTTGAAAGCTGAATATTATCAACACTACGTGGCGGAGCTCCAGTGAATGCCCCTGTACTTTCCCTGTGCCTTTTACGTAGTGTGTGCCCGTGAGGTTTACTGTTGTCCTCCAAACAACTTTGTTACTCACCCAAAGTTCTAAAGTTTTCATTCATTTTTTTTTTTTTTTTTTTTTTTACGATTCAACCTGTAAAATTGGTCAAGGGAATGTTTTGTTCTCCCCTCCCTGGGGGAACAGCCTTACTCAAACTAACGATCGTTACGGTTCAGGGAAATCTCTAGTAACAAATGACAATTAGCGCATGACGTACCTTTGATGCACGTGTGAATGAGGGAACACTCCTGACATCTGGGAAAACAAGAGGCCAATTTTTCGCACTAGAGAAAAATAATAAAATTGAACACACACACTCATTTTATTAAGCCTGATTCTAGCGTTTTCATTTTCGAATTATTCTCTACTTTCGAGAAGTTGAATTCTACAGCAGGAAACGTATGGTTTAAAAACTCGTACGTAAATTTCTAATCTGGGAAAAACTTGTTTACATCCAGGGTAAGTCTGTAATTTTTTTTCCCCAAATCCTTGGATTCGAATTTGTAGTAGGACAGGCTCATTGAGTACGAAATTACTGGTTCGAGTCCACTATAAACTCTGTTGTCATTAAATACATCATGAGCTCGAATCCAGAAAAGTTCTTGTCTTTTAACCAAAAATACAAATCTTTGAACAAAAGATATGGACTTGAATGCACGGTAGATGTCGGTTTCGAACACAAGGCAAGAACATTAATCTTGAATGGGTATAGTTCATTAATTAAAGAATCGTGGACTTAAAGTTAAGTACACTTCTTAGAACTTGGATTTTATTTCAAGTCATAAGTTAGGTTCGTTAGACCAGAAATCACTAAATCAAACCTAAGATTTGCGTGATTTTTTTAAATTGGAAATTATGTGTTGAAATTCACCACGTGATTGAGAATTATGGGTTAAAATGAAGTGTATGTCCACTTGTTTAAAACAGTAATCTAGTAGATCACGTTCTGTGAGACCAGAGTAAAGCTGGTTCTAGAAATACAAAAATAAAAAGCAACAGAAAAATGACATGGAAAATACACTCTCAGCTTTTCTTGAAGTACATATTTGGAAGCAGGTATAGTCATATATGCAAAAACGGCTCGTTTGGGTTGAGAAAATATTTTACATAGAAGAACGAACAACGTTTCAACCTTCTTCAGTCATCGTAAGGTTCACAAAGAAAGAGGTAACTGACCGGAAGCTGACCACATGTTTGGAAGGGGTTGTGTAACTGAGTGTCGGAATTTCTCGACATCACTGAGGTATAGTCATGTTTCTTTTAGATATCAAAAAAACATAACAGATTACAGATTTAGAAAGTCTGAACACGAGAAGTAATCAATAATCTCAAATAATAGGGAATGACAAGCAACTTCCAATATTTCTGAAACATGAGGTACTTGGACTCGTAACTACTACAATACTTGTCATAAAAATGTAGTTCACTACATCTCAAGTACGTGATTGGAAGATTATCATTCTTCTACTTACCTAAAACGTCGCTTAATATCAGAAATCAGAGGTTAATTGCCCGACAAGTACTTTGTTTTTGTTTTATTTATTTGAAATGTTAATGATATGCTGTAGATCAACGTCTCTGTGTTTACGTGACACGAGTCTGTTAGTACGTTGTTCAATGAAACTGTTCCAAGCCTCTCAAAAATACCCAAACAAGAAACGTACATCTGCTAAGGCTCTGATGCATGTAATGAGATTCTGTGTCTACCTGTACAAGTTTCCTAACATCTAGACATATGTGTCTATAAAACACCTACTTCTAGCTTGTTCAAGCTTTCCGACTTAGCCAGTCAGCGTTACTTTTGAGACTGTATCCGGGAAAATGCTGAGCTACAACCGTCAGGGGAACCCCAATTGTCATCATTTTACCAGTGATTGTACGATAAGTTCGTGACTGTCAGAGCTATAGAAGCATTCGATTGACTGAATGAACGAAACTAAATGTTTAGTGAAGTGTCAGTTTGTTTACAATCTTTACATGAAGTACATTTCATGTATAATAGACATTGGTGGCTTATATTACAGGACTTGCTCTAACCTTGACTTCTGTTTTGGTTTATATTACAGCCATCGCTGTAATGTTGTCTTTTATTTTTTATTGAAATCTATAAAGGAAAACAAACACGAAAACTGAGAAGACATATTGGGTCTACTCTTTACATCTGTGTTTATTAATGTCACGTTAACATGTACTGAAAACCATGAAAACTGAGGGAACATATCAGGGCTACTCTTTACATCTGTGTTTATTAATGTCACGTTAACATGTACTGAAAACCATGAAAACTGAGGGAACATATCAGGGCTACTCTTTACATCTGTGTTTATTAATGTCACGTTAACATGTACTGAAAACCATGAAAACTGAGGGAACATATCAGGGCTACTCTTTACATCTGTGTTTATTAATGTCACGTTAACATGTACTGAAAACCATGAAAACTGAGGGAACATATCAGGGCTACTCTTTACATCTGTGTTTATTAATGTCACGTTAACATGTACTGAAAACCATGAAAACTGAGGGAACATATCAGGGCTACTCTTTACATCTGTGTTTATTAATGTCACGTTAACATGTACTGAAAACCATGAAAACTGAGGGAACATATCAGGGCTACTCTTTACATCTGTGTTTATTAATGTCACGTTAACATGTACTGAAAACCATGAAAACTGAGGGAACATATCAGGGCTACTCTTTACATCTGTGTTTATTAATGTCACGTTAACATGTACTGAAAACCATGAAAACTGAGGGAACATATCAGGGCTACTCTTTACATCTGTGTTTATTAATGTCACGTTAACATGTACTGAAAACCATGAAAACTGAGGGAACATATCAGGGCTACTCTTTACATCTGTGTTTATTAATGTCACGTTAACATGTACTGAAAACCATGAAAACTGAGGGAACATATCAGGGCTACTCTTTACATCTGTGTTTATTAATGTCACGTTAACATGTACTGAAAACCATGAAAACTGAGGGAACATATCAGGGCTACTCTTTACATCTGTGTTTATTAATGTCACGTTAACATGTACTGAAAACCATGAAAACTGAGGGAAACATATCAGGGCTACTCTTTACATCTGTGTTTATTAATGTCACGTTAACATATATTTGCAAAAATGCATACTTTTTTTCACGTCAGTGGTCCTCAAACTTTTTGATCTCGGACCACACGAGTTTTATTATTTTTTATCTTGTTCATACACTACGCTACCACTTATTTTCTGTAATTATCTAGCCTTTTTCAAGAATACCTGAAGCAGGACCGTGAAACGTTTATGAAAGTAATAATTCGATATTTTGGCATACAAAAATTGTCTTCTTAATAAACTTTTCTAAAGTGTAGATAAGACATTACTCGAGATCTCCGTCAAAGTGAAGCCACATTCACAGTTTGACTAAAGTGTAGGTAAGACATTACTCGAGATCTCCATCAAAGTGAAGCCACATTCACAGTTTGACTAAAGTGTAGATAAGACATTACTCGAGATCTCCGTCAAAGTGAAGCCACATTCACAGTTTGTCTAAAGTGTAAATAAGACATTACTCGAGATCTTCATCAAAGTGAAGCCACATTCACAGTTTGATTAAACTAAAGTGTAGATAAGACATTACTCGAGATCTCCGTCAAAGTGAAGCCACATTCACAGTTTGACTAAAGTGTAGATAAGACATTACTCGAGATCTCCGTCAAAGTGAAGCCACATTCACAGTTTGACTAAAGTGTAGATAAGACATTACTCGAGATCTTCATCAAAGTGAAGCCACATTCACAGTTTGACTAAAGTGTAGATAAGACATTACTCGAGATCTCCATCAAAGTGAAGCCACATTCACAGTTTGACTAAAGTGTAGGTAAGACATTACTCGAGATTTCCGTCAAAGTGAAGCCACATTTACAGTTTGACTAAAGTGTAGATAAGACATTACTCGAGATCTCCGTCAAAGTGAAGCCACATTCACAGTTTGACTAAAGTATAGGTAAGACATTACTAGATATCTCCGTCAAAGTGAAGCCACATTCACAGTTTGACTAAAGTGTAGATAAGACATTACTCGAGATCTCCGTCAAAGTGAAGCCACATTCACAGTTTGTCTAAAGTGTAAATAAGACGTTACTCGAGATCTCCGTCAAAGTGAAGCCACATTCACAGTTTGACTAAAGTGTAGGTAAGACATTACTAGATATCTCCGTCAAAGGGAAGCCACATTCACAGTTTGACTAAAGTGTAGATAATACATTACTCGAGATTTCCGTCAAAGTGAAGCCACATTCACAGTTTGACTAAAGTGTAGGTAAGACATTACTCGAGATTTCCGTCAAAGTGAAGCCACATTCACAGTTTGACTAAAGTGTAGGTAAGACATCACTCGAGATTTCCCTCAAAGTAAAGCCACATTCACAGTTTGACTAAAGTGTAGATAATACATTACTCGAGATTTCCGTCAAAGTGAAGCCACATTCACAGTTTGACTAAAGTGTAGATAAGACATTACTCGAGATCTCCGTCAAAGTGAAGCCACATTCACAGTTTGACTAAAGTGTAGGTAAGACATTACTCGAGATTTCCGTCAAAGTGAAGCCACATTCACAGTTTGAATGAAGTGTAGGTAAGACATTACTCGAAATCTCCATCAAAGTGAAGCCACATTCACAGTTTGACTAAAGTGTAGGTAAGACATTACTAGATATCTCCGTCAAAGTGAAGCCACATTCACAGTTTGACTAAAGTGTAGATAAGACATTACTCGAGATCTCCGTCAAAGTGAAGCCACATTCACAGTTTGACTAAAGTGTAGGTAAGACATTACTCGAGATTTCCGTCAAAGTGAAGCCACATTCACAGTTTGAATGAAGTGTAGGTAAGACATTACTCGAAATCTCCATCAAAGTGAAGCCACATTCACAGTTTGACTAAAGTGTAGGTAAGACATTACTCGAGATTTCCGTCAAAGTGAAGCCACATTCACAGTTTCACTGTCAAACAGGTAAGTCTGCATGTATATGATAATGAAAGTAGTTCATGGGTTGTAACAAGATTGTAACAGGTAACAACTCGTACGAGACCTACCATAAAATGGGTCAATGTGGAATGAGTGCACATGCTTTTTCAGTAGCCATTTTGTTTTTGTTGTTATGCCAACAATGTCTGTAACGGATAGGAATTGGCGTGTTTAAAATTGAAAACATTTTTTTTAACTAAAAGTACATAATAGTATAGTTTTATGAAGCTGAAATAGGTTCAAAATGTTTTTAAAGAAATTTTTTGTATGAGAATAAGAAAAACGATATACAAAAATCTGTTGCCTTGTCGGTTAAACACAGTTCTACCAGTAATTTGTCACGAAACTTTTCGAAATGTTTATTTACAGATTAATCCATAATTATACCTGACTTTCGTCAACCTATATACATGTTTTTTGAGATAAATTTTATAATATTTGTTTTTAACACCCTGTTTAAAATGCCCCTCAGGGACTTAGCGGTAAATCTAATTGTGCCTCCACCCCATTGCCACAGCGGTATATCTACGGACTTACAACGTTAGAAAACGAGTTTCGATACCATGGTGGGAAAAGCACAGGTGTCTCATTGTGTAGCTTTGCGCTTACTAATAAGCAAACTGGAATTATTTAAACAATGTTAGTTTGTTGTTGAGCTGAAACGTACTCAATGAGCTATCTGTACTAAGTTTGCCGCAGGATAAAAAGGAAAATATAATTCCTCAAGGTTACAGCTGATCCTCCAAGGGTATGTTGAAATACGAACTTAATTTCGATAATAGTATATATATATTCTTTCGCTTATGAACCTACGAAACTGTAGCGTAACTAGTAAACAATTTTAAGCGTCTGTCCAATTTTCTCTATTATTTTAGGGCAACAGTAGTTTAGATATTCTAAAATTAAATACTCGTAATCCATTAAGGGATTCAAAGGCCTCTTAGGGCACTCATGATTCATTGATTGTCCCAGTGTATCAGTCAAGTTCCTCTGTTATCCCTAATTACTAGTATAGCTAACACAAAATGGACCATGTCTATAAACATACCTCGTCAGGAACCAGCCCTGTGTTACGTGGAAACGCGTGTCGATTGGTCCTCCTATCTTATGTTAAAACTGAATCAGTGTTTCATAAGGAGCACCTTTTCCTCTTTCCTTCTTTCCTCTTGTCACTGATGTTCAGATAATACACACCTTTAATTTTCATTATTCTCTGTGGTTAACGTTTCTGTCAACTGGCAGATGTCTTACGTTAACAAGTCATTGGCGTGGAAGTATTATCTCAGAGGGACCAGGAACACCCTTTCTGTTTATAGTGGTGGATGTATGTTACACGTACGACGTTCTAAGTTTTGTTTTACGTACCACAGTGAACCTATCAATTTGAACAGGATTTGAAACACACGTTACAACTATGTCACTATAATATTCTTATAAATTACCCAGCACACTAGCTGTTTAATACAGTAAAAAATAAATAAGTTTCAGTGTTGTGTAGTGTATGATAAAGTTCACTAAGTGTTTAAATCTAGAACAACAACCACAACACCAGGTTTTACAGTTTTATGTTGTATATGATGAATTTAACCAATTAATCAAATGACTATCTCCAGAAAAATACACTAAAAACATCGTTAAGCAAGAGATCTGACTTTGATCTTTTTTCTGTCCACGTTTTCCAATGACTCGTGTTGGAAAAAGAAAATGAATGTTTACAAATAAATTTTGTTATGTTCTAGGGACATAACTAGTAGCGATACTGAACTTGTCTAATTAGTGCAGAGGGGTCATATTTGTATTTGACAATTGACATATACATACACACACACACACACTCACAGGATAAATAAAATATTGGTAAGTTAAAAACCTGCAAATAAGGATAATAAAAAAAGTAAAGAATGAATTATTTACTCAAACTATAAACTTCCATTTTGTTTCCATGCAATTACATTTGATGTATATTATTATATATTATTATTATTATTATAATAAATATAATAATATATTATTATATTTGATGGAGTCAAAATAGAAATTTCTAGTTCGAGTAAATAATGTCAGGAGTATTTCTAAAGAATTACTTGATATGGTAGTTAACTTAGTACGTTGTAATGATAATAAACATAGCCAGTAGCTAGTAGATATGGCTCATGATGATTTAATGTAAATGTTGACTATTTGATCACATTAATTCGAGATGTGAACTGTTAAGTTGCAGTGGAGATTGCCATGGAGATTTGTTTGAGAATACAGTGAACATTTATAGTTTCTGGGTAACATAAATATCTACATGTGAGGCGTAGCAATGAGAAAGTATGTGCTTAGGCTAAAATATAACCTTCACTAAGCGCAAAAAAATTACCAGTGGAAAAGCAGCCTTTTCAAATAAAGCATATACGTATGAAACATTGCTCTAATTAATTTAAAATGTCTTTAATTAATTATTCTCTGAATGTCTGCATATAATATGTGTATTACTTTGTTTCTCCTTTACTTCATACATAATATAGGAGTTGGTTGTCTAAAGACATCGATTGTATAGTGTACAAAACATTGAATATTCGGAATATTACAGTAATCTAATGTTCATCTATGATTGGCCTGTAACTCGTGTTTCACCCTGTATTTAAGCTTTACAAAGGAATATCGTGTATTAGTCAAAAGCTACCTTCAAGGGGTAATGATAACATTGTTTACACCAGAATAATGGTGATGCTTATCTTATGTAAAGAGCAGAAGAAACGAATCGACTTTTCAATAGTACTACGTACCTTATTTAGTACCTTACGACAGGTTTAGATGCAGTATATCAAACAGATTTTATTTTAGGCTAGAGAGATAATAACAATAATTAAAAACGGGCCGTTTTGATAAGATTTTCTTCAGCTTGTAAGTCTAACATGAGTATTTTTTGTGCATTTTCATATGTGTACAGGCTTAGCAGTCAACAGTAAAGGATTTAAAATATTGTTTGAACTGAATCTTTACTGTTTAAGGTGTTTTTTTTTGTCCGAACGTTCCATTAGGGTTTTGTACTATTCCTATTATGACCAGCTATTGTGGTTCGTGATATATATGACTGAACTTGTTTGTTTTTTTATCAAAGGAAACTTAATTTTAGTGATAATTTTGTTTACCCAGATCTTAGAAACGGGTTAATTGTTTAGGGTTATGTAAAAATGTTATGTTTTGTTTAGTTTACTACTGTATTATTAAATGTGTAACGTATATATGTATGTATTGGATAATTATATGTGTTAACTATAATTGTTAAATAGTAAATTAAGTTTGTAATAACTGTTTAAAAGCTCCTTCGTTAAGCCTTTCAAAAGGTTACGTATCCTAGGGAAAAGAATGCCAGTTTTACTTTATCGTAATCGTCAAAATTTTAAATGCTTTTTTTCTTTTTGGTATTTGGTTCCTCAATACGGTAAATACGTGGCCTTACGTATATATATATATAAAACCAAGAGAACAAAACCTGTGCTATTTAAATTGAAAATTAACCGTACGAGTTTACATTCTTTCTTCAAATTAAGGTTTATTTACTTAAGATATTCTGTGTTTATTGTTAGGGTTTGGCGGCTTCTACGCGGGAAAGGGAAGAAAAGAAGTTGCGTGGAATCTTACCTCCAGCCGTCAGATGTCGCAACCTGCAAGTAAAAGTTGTGATCCAAAATCTGGAAAGATTCGAAGACAATTTAAGTAGATATATTTATCTTAGGAATTTACAGGTATACCTTTTTGATGAAAGGGTTTATTTGAAAGCTAAACGTTACGAGTCTAAAGGTGTTTGAGATTATTAACAATAGGGGTCCGAAAATTGTGTTAGCACATTTATTAGCCTCGTTTCTATATGTATTCAGATTACTGTCGGGACAGTACCATTCTGCTGTGATACCTCACACATGTGCTTCAGTAAGCAAGTGGAATTCCATGTCGGTAGTTTGAAGCTGTCCGGCATGACCACGTGGTCAGGAAGCTCGACTCGCAATCTGATGGTCGCGGTTTCTACTACGCGTCCCACCAAACATGCTCACCCTGTCAATCGTGAAGGCGTTATAATGTAACGATTAATCCCATCATTCGTTGGTAAAAGAGTAGCCCAAGGGATGGCGGTGGGTGGAGATGACTAGCCGCCTTCCCTTTACTCTTATACTTCTAAATAAGAGACAGCTAATGCAGACGGCCCTCATGCGGCTTTGCACGAAATTCAAACGAAGCCAATTTGAAGACACGTGTTTCTTATACAAAAGTAATCAATTTCTGAACATCTTGTATGTAAGTACTTTTACATAATGTTGATGTGAGGAACACCCCGTATGTAAGTACTTTCATATAATGTTTATGTGAGGAACACCCTGTATGTAAGTACTTTTACATAATGTTACATAATGTTGATGTGAGGAACACCCTGTATGTAAGCACTTTCATATAACGTTCGTGTGAGGAACACACTGTATGTAAGTACTTTTACATAATGTTGATGTGAGGAACACCCTGTATGTAAGTACTTTTACATAATGTTGATGTGAGGAACACCCTGTATGTAAGTACTTTTACATAATGTTGATGTGAGGAACACCCTGTATGTAAGTACTTTTACATAATGTTGATGTGAGGAACACCCTGTATGTAAGTACTTTTACATAATGTTTATGTGAGGAACACCCTGTATGTAAGTACTTTTACATAATGTTCATGTGAGGAACACTCTATATGTAAGTACTTTCATATAATGTTCATTGTAATATTTAGTTATACTTCCACGTAAAACGTTTAAATCTTGTATGAGTCAAAGTTACGTTTACACATATAGATTAAAGTAGTGATTTAAAGAAAAGGGTATCATATCTTTTTTCCCGAGCGAAACAGCCGGTAAAGATTCGTGTGTTTACATCACTGGAAGGTGTTTTGTTTTACCTCTTTTAAATATTACCTCATTCATACGCTCGGGATTGACCAGTCTGTGAATCGTGGAAAATGTTTGAATTATATAGTTTAAAACACATCACATCGCCTTACTGGTATTGTGTACAGGGGTGTTGTCGGGGGCGAGGGTCGAGTTCAATGGTCCCCATATAAAAGATAAACATCTCTGGAATCCTGTTCTGTAATTCTGCTCTTAACAAATAAATTCAGAAGCTCACCAGTCGCAAATGTTATTCTCCATGTTATAAATAACCTAAGAATTAAGCCTGACTTATTATACGAAAGGTCCCCTAACAAACACCTCCAAGTGGCTGGAGCACGAACACACCATTGTGTAGCTTTGTTTGTAATCGTAAACCAAAACTCTCTAAAACGCGATAATTGAACTTGTTAAACCAGCTAAAATATCTTAAAACCGTGTTAGCACATTTTAAAACTGCTAAAATAGATTCACATTATAATAGAATATTCTAAACGAGTTAAAATCGATCTGCACTACAATAGACCATTTTAAATCAACTAAATTCGATTCAAAGTATAATAAAACATTTTAAATTAACTAAAGTAGATACACACTAGAACAGAACATTTTAAACTAGTTAAAAGAGTTCTACAGTACAATAGAACATTCTAAACCATCTAAAATAAACCCACACTGTAATAAAACATTTTAAACCAGTTAAAAGAGTTCCACACTATAACAAAACGTTTTAAGCCATCTAAAATAGATATACGCTATATTAGAACATTCTAAACCATGTAAAATGGATCCACACTATAATAGAACATTTTAAACCAGCTAAAAGAGTTCCACACTATAATAGAACATTTTAAATGATTTGGTTATCCAGAAATAAATGTCGAAATTCTCACGGTGACCTTTAGAAGCTGAATATTGAATAACTTATCATTGGTTGGTTGGTTTAATCGAACGTTCGTCCCTTACAAGATGTCTTAATTATCTGCTGTTTCAACTCTACTCAGAGTAAGTTTCGCAATCCCCAAGGCAGCATGGACAAGAAGGACTGTCGTCTGATTTTTCTCTACAAATTCAAACTTGGACGAAAAGCTACGGAAACTACACGGAACATCAACCAGGCATTCGTCCTTGGATCTGTTACTGAACATACAGTTCGGCGTTGGTTCCAAAGGTTTCGACATGGAGATGAAAGACTCGAAGACCACGAAGGTCGTGAAAAGAAGCCATCCTTAGATGAAAACATATTAAAGGAAACAGTTGAGAAAGACCCTCCCACAACAGCAGTGAGCTTTCAGAAAAGCTAGGTACAAAGAAATCAATCATTGCCAACCACTTGAGTACAACTGGAAAGACAAAAAGAGTTGGATAAGTGGGTTCTGCATGATCTGACTGAAGACCAACAAAATTGGTGTTATGAGACCTGCAGTATGCTGTTATTGCAGAACTGAAATGACCCATTTATTGAACGGATAATGGCATGCGATAAAAAGTGGATTCTCTGCGCCAATCGGAAATGTAGCTCTTCCCATTCAACTATATAAATTAACTATTGCAGTATGTGACTCTTTCCATTCAACTATATAAATTAAATATTGCAGTATGTGGCTCTTTCCATTCAACTATATAAATTAAATATTGCAGTATGTGGCTCTTCCCATTTAACTATATAAATTAAATATTACAGTATGTGGCTCTTTCCATTCAACTATATAAATTAAATATTGCAGTATGTGGCTCTTTCCATTCAACTATATAAATTAAGAGTGATCAATTTTGAGCTGCTCATCCAACTTTCCATGTAAATACATCCAATGGTTTTCATTTTTAATTAATCAGCATATGACCTACAGCGAAAAAATGGCAAGAATAAATAGACTGAAATGTTTTGATTTCTGTGACTTAGAGTAAAGCCACGTTGGACTAGCTGCTGTGTCAACCGAGGAAAACCGAACCCCATATTTTAGCATTGTGTGTCTGTAGAATTTTTGTTGACTCACTAAAAGACGAATAGTTTTGAATAATAATTTCATTTTTAATGATCTGTGAGTCTTTTTCTTCAAGACAACTTGGCACCGACTGTTTCTTCTATAACTCCTATCAGCCCTATCGTTAATAGAAGCACTGGAATCCAAGCCATAAAGTAACCTAATGAAATCATTCGATTGTATCTTACACAAAAAATGAGATTTAAAAGATCTTGTCCTCCACTTCTCGGTAGAAACTGTTTTAAAATAAGACTCAAACTACGTGCAAACCAACTAGTTTGAGGTGTTTATTATCAAAGACTTCATTTTAGTTTCGCTGAGAGACAACTAACGAATTCATTACAATTTTAATGTTATCTTAACTCACCAGTGCAAAGCATAAAATATCTGCTTGTCTTTCTGCACTAACTCCTACCTGGCATTGCACAATGAAACAGGTCTGTGTTTTCGCTATGAGTGACTTCTCCGCTGAATTATACCTAGCAGTGAACCATGGGAGTGGCCCTTTTCCTAATTATGAGTGTCCGGTCCTCAATCTTGTAATATAATTGTTGTTTGTTTGTTTTTGTTCTTGAATTTCGCGCAAAGCTACTCGAGGGCTATCTGCGCTAGCCGTCCCTAATTTAGCAGTGTAAAACTAGAGGGAAGGCAGCTAGTTATCACCACCCACCGCCAACTCTTGGACTACTCTTTTACCAACGAATAGTGGGATTGACCGTAACATTATAACGCCCCCACGGCTGGAAGGGCGAGCATGTTTGGTATGAAGGGGATGTAATTGTTGTGTTATTCTTTGTTGAAAAATAACATTTTTTTTCAAATGCTATAGAAGGATTTTGTCAGATGCACATAAAATTTTTATAATAAATATTGTAAGATTAATGTACATGTGTGGTCTCTGTATAGTTAGAAGGATCAAATTGGTAATATCTGAGACAATAACGTAGAATTTCATTAAATATTTAGTCTAAACTAAACAAGGGTTGTTGTAGCTTCTGCCGAGAAATAAAATCTTTGAACATTTTTTATAAGTAGTTTCTTGTAATGTTCAGTGATTTTATAATGATATTTCATTCTACACAATGAGTGAGTTTTTAGTTCTGGAATATTATCATATGGAATTTCTAAATTGTAACAAAAATTATCAAAACAACTTAATTTAAATAACTATTTAAGGACTTCGATGAAGAGCTTTTCTTCAAGGTGATGATGGAACATACAGAAGAACTAATGCCGATAGTGTACACTCCAACAGTAGGCCTAGCTTGTATTACATACAGTACTATCTTTCATCGCCCAAGGTAATATATATTAATAACGCGTGAAATTTATATACATATTACCATATCCAGTTTTCTTAAATATCATACATTCAAAGCAGTCAAGTATAAATTATTACGTATCATTCACAAATTCTGATAAGTTTAGAGTTCTGTGAAATATAAATAACGCGTCGTAACTACAACTGACTGCGTTCGAAGTTGGTACGTATTTGTTATAAGTTGTAAAATATGGTGATTATTTTCAAACTAATGGGCTTTCTCTTGTAAACCCAGTTTCTATGTATTTAATTAATTGTTCAAAGTGTACAAAATCCTGGTATGTTTATGTATCTGCTTGTACATGTGACTTGTGTTCAAAAGTAGCGTTTTATAATCTATAGAAAGACAGCAAACAATTCATAAAAACGAGATGAACGTTTCTTTTACAAAAAAATAAGTCTACTAATTACTTGTCGCTTTCTGTATTTGACATTTCAAATAGCAAGTTCGTTTATTTTTTTAGAGGAATTTTCTTGACGGTTCACGATGGTGGAAGAGTTTATCATATTTTAGGAAACTGGCCAGAAAGAAATGTCAAGGTCAGTTAAAATTGATTAATCATCCATCTTTATCTAGTGGTTGTTTTTAATATTAGCGTCAAGTCTTTATTTACTAGTTTTAAAAAATCAAAAAAATCAAATCCATTACTGCCACAAGACAGAAAGCTGTACCATTACAACGTATTTTAGTATTTAAAATATTTCCCACCTGTGACCTGTGGAATGAGTATATAAATTAAGTAAAAGATTAAAAACTAAAGGTCATAAACGTTATTTCTCGAGAAGATGTATATATATATATATAGTTATATAATAATATCTTTATGTTAAAGATCACTGACAAATTTTTCACAAGGATTTCAACTATAAAATCAAAACAGAGTAAAAATTAGATCTATAAATATTTCTTAATGTGAAGAAATGTTAAATCAGTAGTTGTTCTTACATGGAAGTTACAAGTGTGTGAATGTGGTAATCTAGAGCTCGTATTAAAAAAAATATTTGGTTGTGGTTCATCGAGATATTTATTAAACCACCTACTGATTATTACTGAGAATGTGTTATTAACTGTTATGTCCTCAAAGTTTATTTTATCTTCAAGTTTCTAACGTCCGAGGTATAATACAAGCTTTATTAGGGTCATCATTATCATTAAGACCTTAAGAGTGAGAGAAAGCCTATGGTTAGAATAACTGTTTCTTCTTGATTTATAATACTAAACTTAGGAGTTCGATTGCCCCGGTTGACAAAGCAGATAAACTGATGTGGTTTTGCTACGTAAAACGCATAAACATTTCGAGAATAATTTTAGTTTCATGCTGGATACGGTGCGTCTTTGTCGAGCAGCCTGAGGCCACGTAAAACAAGTGTTACAATTCGACTTTACGCTTAAAAATATATGGACAACACGCATGATGTAGAAAACAACTAGTAGTTTTAAACTGCTATGTCGTACCTCTGTTTCATACTTACAATATGTGGACGACATGCATCATGGGACAGGAACCAACTCGTGGTTTCAGACTTCTATGTACTATTTCTGTTTCATATTTACAATTTATGGAAAACATGTGTGACGTGGAAAAAACAAATAGTTGTAAACTTCTGTGTGGTAAGTACTTCTCTTTTACATTTCTAATAAGTGTGATGTTCCCGAATGAACTAATGGTCTTAATCTTTGGGTGGAACCTGTCTTTATATTTTCTATATGTGGACAATTTGATGGAGAACTGACTAGCGACTTAATAAAGTGTGAAAAAAAAAACATGCGCAGGAAAACAGAATTAGTGACAACTTATACTAATGTGTCTGTTTTATATTTAACGACATATACCCGATAAACTTGTGTGAAAACAACTTGTAATTTTCATCTGGAGTGTAGTGATTCCGTTTGTTGTTAATAGTACATTGAAAACGTGTGGTGGAAAACCAATTGTTGTTTATCGGTTCCTGTTTAGTGCATTTTGTTTATATGTAAACAACAAGTGTGGCATAGAACAAATTACTAGCTTTTCAACTTCTGTGTGAAATGTTTATTTTACGTTTGACAATGTGCGAAACGTGTGACAGAGAACCATTTGTTGAGATCCTGTGTAGTACCACCCGTATAATTTGAGTGAAATAAATAGCTAATAACTTACTAACTGAAAATTAATTTCAATATAATTTAGTCTGTAACAAAGAGTTTGAAGGATTTCTTTGCTTTCTCTTTCTTTCAATAGGCTATAGTTGTGACTGACGGCGAGCGTATCTTAGGTCTGGGAGACCTGGGCGCTAATGGCATGGGTATTCCTGTTGGAAAGCTATCCTTATACACTGCACTTGCTGGAATTCCCCCCAGAATTAACTCTCCCTGTCACCATAGACGTCGGCACTAATAATCAGGTAGTCTGAACGTTATGATTATCCAGTACTCAGCATTTTTTGTCTGTCATTCGTAACGTGAATTTTCCACTTAAATTTTGTGGCGCCACCAAAGGGAATATTCAATGAATGAGTACAGTTATTATCCAATCACGATGAGCAGGTTGCTAAAATAAGAAGGTTTTGTCTCGTCCCTAAGGGACGTGTCCGGCAACAGTCAGTTGTAAACTCTCTCTTTGTTAACCTGAAGACGATTTATGAAGGTCGAAACGTTGCTCTCTGCTTTATTATGGTAAAAGTGTTAATACCAATAACAGCCGCAATGAGATACATTTTTTAACGTAGATTCTGAAATTCGAAATTTCAAACACACAGAACTGAACAAGAAATACAGTTGTTTCGAGAAGCGAGTTATTGGAAACTGAAACGCTATGAGGACATTCAGATTTGATAAGGTGTTTAGGAAGCTAGTAAAAAACAAGAGGTTAAATTTAAAATTGGACATCAGGACAAAATCTCGCAACCATATATATAGTTTCTAAAAATTGAAATGTGATAAACAACTTTAAAAATCTAAACTCCTCTTCTGATTGGCTTCATCTGTTGCCAAGTAACAATATCGTAATAGTTAGTTTGATTTATTTTGCTAATTTCGCTTTTGTAATAAGCGATTTTTGGACCACACATGCCCAAGGTTGTAAGTTGGAAAACAACGTGAATGTATTTTAAAACTCATAGATGGGATGGAAGATAATATTACGAAAAGCTGTACTCTAATTATTTATTCTATGATTATGAATACAATATCAACTAAAACGTTGCTTACATAGATCATTTTAATTAATAAAGTTTGTTCTGAACAAGAGATATTTATGTTTGGTTTGTTTTGAATTTCGCGCAAAGCTACACGAGGGCTATTTGAGCTAGCTGTTCCTAATTTAGCAGTGGAAGACAGGAGAGAAGGTAGCTAGTTATTACCACCCACCGCCAATTCTTGGGTTACTCATTTACCAACATATAATGAGATTGACCGTCGCATTATAACGCCCTCACGGCTGAAAGGGCGAAATATGTTTGGTGTGAAGGGGATTCAAACCCGCGACCCTCAGATTACGAATCGAGTGCCTTAACCACCTGGCCATGCCAGGGCCCTAAAATAAAGGAGAGAATGCCGTCCTATAAATAGTTTTTTTAATTGTATTAGGAAAACATTTTTACAAGGTAGAAAGAAAGCAAATTTTGAAACCAACGACTTCGTACAGTCGACACCACACCTTAAAACAGATCATTTCTCTCACAAAGTTATCTTTGTTAGCTTTTAAAGAAAATATAAAACGGACTACATAGTTTATTTGAACCAAATCCCACCCATAGTTTGCCAGCATATGGAAATTGTTTGTTTGTTTTTAATTCTGTATTGTTAGAATATCTGAACTTTAGTAAAACCAGGTATTGTGTTGTATTGCAACATCGAAGCTTTCTTGTAGCGCTGAATACCACTCTCCTCTTGTCTCGATCTAGACACCTTTACCAATATGTTAAGTTGCCCTTGAGAAAGGCGTAAACTGAAAGTTCGACAATGCATAAAATTAACCTAGTTTTTAAGTGGTCGCCGACTTTAATAGTCGTGATTGTCTTGCATTTCAATTTCAAATTCCGACTTCTTGAAAATGTGATTCGGCAATTCAGTGTATTGTTGTTGTACTTTTATGTTTTACAGTGGAAACGTACAGTGGCTTTTTCTGCGATATATTCTATTGTATATTTGTCAATTTTATCAAAGATTCGATTATTTCTAAACGATTCATCGACGACTTGCGTGTTTTACGTTGGCTTTCGAGTAAAAAACAAACAAACAAAAACATCAGTTTTTCTTGTTTTTGGTAGATACCTGATAGCCGGACCCGGCATGGCTCGGTGGTTAGGGTGCTTGACTCGTAATCTGAGGATCACGTATTCGACTCCCTGTCACAACCAGCATGTCCGCCCTTACAGCTGTGGGGGCGTTATAATGTAACGGTCAATCCCATTATTCGTTGGTAAAAAGAATAGCCCAAGAGTTGGCGGTGGGTGGTGATGACTAGCTGCCTTCCCTCTAGTCTTACACTGCTAAATTAGGGACGGCTAGTGCATGTAGCCCTCGCGTAGCTTTGCGCGAAATTCGAAACAAGCCAAACAAAACCTGATTGTCTTTGTACAGTAATTACGCTTAACAACTTATAAATAAATTAATGTTATTATTATTTACAAAAGCAGTCTTATCGATTCGATACTAATAACATGTTGGAATATTGACTTATTACTTAGTGTCCAACTGGAAGAATTGATTATAAAATATATTTCCGGTTTCAATATATGTTTCTCTATGTTTGACAAAGAAATTGCTTGAAGATCCCTTCTACATTGGACTTCGACAGAAGAGAGTGAAAGGCCCTGAGTACAACGACTTAATAGATGAATTTATGGAGGCCGTTGTACAAAGGTAAAGTGGATATTGTAAATAATGACAAATGTTTTAGCATCATTAAATAATTGAGATCAGTATTGTCTTTAAACCCCTTCTACACATCAACCTGCAGTAACGGCTGAAATAAAATTGTAGTAACAAGACGTACGTATCTCGTCGTGGTAGCCAATACATTACGTATCTCGTCGTGGTAGCCAATACATTACGTATCTGGATAAAGTTCAAGCAACGGTTTGTTATAAAGCTTGACAGTGTTGTGTGCAATTTATTAGTGTTCGGAAAGTCACTGTGCAATTTTCTAATCATATTTTATTCACTCTATATATTTCAAGCCAGCAACTGATAGCGATGTTTAGAAACAAAATAAGAAGGATCCAGGCCTGTATTGATGCCAACGGGGGTCACTTTCAACATTGTTTATAATTGTCATTCATATTTACCTCCTGTATTCTATATTGAAACATATCTGTTGATAAATATATAAGTGCACAGTGACTTTCGGAACACCCTGTATACTACTAACATTGCCTTATTTAAGTATTTCACACTTTACCATGATTTTTTTCAAATTCTCAGATTTGATGAAGTAAAATAAAAATTAAAGTTACAATTTGTTTGATCATTGTTAATTTATGTTACTTTACGTGTAATGTTTTTGATAAAATAAATGAAGACAACATTTATTATTCAATACTTATTTTCCTTTCCTTCAATCATTAATTTTTCGCGAGAGTACTTTATTAGAAATCCTATGTTTTTTTCGCTACAAAAGTCTTATAATGTTTACTGAAAGCTTGCCAAGTATTGTGAAGATACATAAACTGTATCACTACACTTTTAGTAATAACTTCTTCACGATAGAATAGTGTTTCTTGTTACTTACAATGGTGGCTTGGTATGACCACGTTGTTAGGGCGCTCGACTCGTAATCCTCGTCACACCAACTTGTTCACCCTTTCAGCCATGAGGGCGTTATAATGTCACTGTTAATACTGCTTTTGTGAAAGCAATATTAATGATGTTCCATAACTCTTTTGGGTCCGGCATTGATAGATGAGTTAAGGCGTTCGACTTGTAATCTGAGGGTTGCGGGTTCGAATCCCCGTCGCACCAAACGTGCTCGCCCTTTTAGACGTGGGGGCGTTATAAAGTGATGGTCAATCCCATCGTTCTAATGAGGTACAGTAGTAACAGTTCTTCACAATATATGTACAGTCTTTCTCATAATATTCTATACTAGCTTTTATCAGGAGGGTCTGCAGTAACATTTCTTCACAATGTACTGTAATAACCCTTCTTCCTAACACACTGCAGTAATTTTCTCACACATTTTATAGTTGTCTATGAAATGAGGTACTTTAGTACCTTTTTTACACGTTATACTGTAGTCACCCTTCTTTACCCTACACGGTATTAATTTCTATAATAGCATATTATAGTGGCCTTTAGCCTAAAGTGCTACAATGACTTTATCTCATAATACACTGTAAAAATATTTTTCATAAACAACTGTGATAACCATTTTTCGCCTTATATCAGGTAAACCTTTTACAGTACACACTGGAGATACTTTTACACTAAATTACAGTAATATTTATCAAAAGAAACTAATATTCTAATAAACGTTTACTGTACTGACTTTCTATACAATGTTTTTATTTTTATAGTTTAACATTGTTACCGTTTTTAACACTTTACGTGTTGAAATGTTTCTGTTACTTTGGCTCAATTTGCATCGATAAAAGTTTATTATCTGAAAATGCCACGAGTCTAGTTTGGATATTACTATATCACAGGTGAGTAACGAACGTTTATTTCTGAGTTAATCTTGTGGTGTTATTGATTGTAGTTTTTACTCAACTCAACGGTTACTCAGCGTTTACATTTGAATAATTGTTTTTTTACAGGTATGGGAGATCTTGTTTGATCCAGTTCGAAGACTTTGGGAATCACAATGCTTTTAGGCTCTTAGAGAAATACAAGCCAAATTACTGCACTTTCAACGATGACATCCAAGGTAAACCGTGTGCTAGTCAGTTATAGTAGGAAAGGTGAGACATTTATATAAATAAGCTCACGTTTGACTGTCCGGAACTTTACCTGCACATTTCTCAGTCGAACTCCACAAATTTTATGTTGTTAGAAAGAACTTTGTCCGAGAAATCTGGACTGGATATTGGCTTTTCCATTCAGAATCACCCTCCCTGTTTTTTATTTAGTCAAACGTTTTAATGCAACGATTGTGGTACACAATTATTTGCTCTCACGTGACGACTGACTTCGATTTCAACTTTAGTTGTTGTTTTTTTATTTGCAAAGGATTTCATACAAACAACACCCGTTAAATCAAGCGTAATTTCCTAGAGAAAATGACCATTGCACTAAATACAATTTCTATAGCTTTGTCCACTCATTTAAGTTTAAAATAAGCTTGCGCAGTTCTTTCAAAATCATATAATTATCACTTTATGAACACGCATTCAGTAGTTTCTGCATATTCAGCTAAATTTGCCTTCATTACAACTTTACATTTACTTTAATTTGTATTAATTTAGCTATAGTTTGTTTTATATAGTGTTATAAATACATTTTAGTCAGTTACGCTTTTCCTTAGTAACGGGTTCTATTCTTCGTAATCCTCAGTGGCACAACGGTGTGTCTGCGGACTTACAATTCTAGAATCTGGGTTTTGATACCCATGGTGGGCAGTGGACAAATAGCCCATTGTATAGCTTTGTGCTTAATTACAAATAAAATTATTCTCGGTTTTATGATTTTCTTTGTTTCAAATCGTAAAACCGTGTAAAACTTTGTACACTATTAATCTATTGTTTATTTTACATGTAGTTTTATTAAATAAAATTACTTCTGCGTGGGTTTATTTGTCTGGTCGCATAATATGTTTTCAAATAAACCAGGGTATATCGATCGAACACGCAATTCCTGTAAGAAAACGCAGCTTAAATAATGTGCGTGGAAATGATATAATAAGAAGAATTCAAGTGAATTCATGAAAACGATCGCAAGCCTCACAGCTAGTATCTATATGATAAAATTCAATGTATCTCTGTGTGTCACGTAACTCTTCTTGAACCGCTGGTCGCATCAGCTTTTAAGGAATACCAAACGAATCGTTTCGTCGATGTCCAGATTTAATAATATCTATATTATTAAACAAAAAGGAAATAAAACCTATCGATATCCATATTATTGGACAAGAAAGAAATACAACCTATGGATATCCATATTATTAAACAAGAAGGAAATAAAACATATCGATATCCATATTATTGGACAAGAAGGAAATAAAACATATCAATATCCATATTATTGAACGAGAAGGAAATAAAACCTATCAATATCCATATTATTGGAGAAGAAATAAATAAAACCTATCGATATCCATATTATTGGACAAGAAGGAAATAAAACCTATCGATATCCATATCATTAAACAAGAAGGAAATAAAACCTATTGATATCCATGTTATTGAACAAGAAGGAAATAAAACCTATCGATATCCATATTATTGGACAAGAAGGAAATAAAACATATCGATATCCATATTATTGGGCAAGAAAAAAATAAAACCTATCAATATCCATATTATTGGAAAAGAAGGAAATAAAACATATCGATATCCATATTATTGGACAAGAAGGAAATAAAACCTATCGATATCCATATTATTGGAAAAGAAGGAAATAAAACATATAGATATCCATATTATTGGACAAGAAGGAAATAAAACCCATCAATATTCATATTATTGAACGAGAAGGAAATAAAACCTATCGATATCCATATTATTGGACAAGAAATAAATAAAACCTATCGATATCCATATTATTGGACAAGAAGGAAATAAAACCTATCGATATCCATATTATTAAACAAGAAGGAAATAAAACCTATCGATATCCATATTATTAAACAAGAAGGAAATAAAACCTATCGATATCCATATTATTGAACAAGAAGGAAATAAAACCTGTCGATATCCATATTATTGGACAAGAAGGAAATAAAACCTATCGATATTCATATTATTGGATAAGAAGGAAATAAAACCTATGAATATCCATATTATTGGACTTTATCTGTGATATTGAGTGACCAATTTTTGTGTTCTTTAACAAAAAAGAAAGTTTAAACTATTTAGTTTTCTGGCCATTGTTCTTCCAACCACTGTCATTTGTCAACTCTCCTTGCGATGTGTAAAAGCACACACAATATAACACATTATTATTTATAACGATGATAAAGTTTTGTGCGTGTACATCATTCATATTTATTTGTCTTATCTAAGCATCGATATTTCTAGTGATAATATTATACGGCATTATAATGTGTATATTGTATACGTATTTCACCATCAGGTACCGCATCTGTAGCTCTGGCTGGAATTCTGGCTAGTTTGAAAATCACGGGATTGAAATTAGCTCAGAATATTTTTTTATTTCAAGGAGCAGGAGAGGTAAGGCAGTTAGATTAGAATTATACAATATTCAATGAAAAGTAATCGTAGTTATACTTAACAACTATCAGCAGATATGAAAAGATTGGCTATGTTTTAATTTTTTGTTAATCAGGTTAAAAACTGAACAATTTTTCAGTATTTTTAGGCCAGGCATGGCCTGGTGGTTAAGGCACTCGACTCGTAATTCGCGGGTTTGAATCCCCGTCGCACCAAACATGCTCGCCCTTTCAGCCTTGGGGGCGTTATAATGTGATGGTCAATCCCACTATTCGTTGGTAAAAGAGTAGCCCCAGAGTTGGCGGTGGGTGGTGATGACTAGCTGCCTTCCCTCTGGTCTTACACTGTTAATTTATGGACGGTTAACGCAGGTAGCCCTCGTGTAGCCTGCGCGAAATTCAAAAGACAAACAAACAGTATTTTTATTTCACTTATTCCGATAATTGTTCTCAAAATTATAAATTATTTTGAAATTTTTGTGTTCGAGCAAAGACCATATGCACAAACTCCTTTTATAACTGTTGATTATTGGTTATATTATAACTTAGGTCTAATGACATTTGAAATAACTTATATATACCACAACCACCTGATAATTGTTACGCTATTGAAATAAAAACGTACCTTTATTAAGCAGCAACTGCCATCTGTCCAAGAAAAGTAACTTCAAAGGGTTCAATTATTTACTTAAAAATAGTGACGTTAGAAGGTAAGCCCTCTCTGGTGGTGTTAAATAAATGCTTTTCTTATAAATACTTCCATTTATTATATATGACTTACGGATAATGCGTTTTTATTTTTACAAACTAATTATTTTTCGCTTTAAGAAATGGAATATGTTTATTTCTCTTTAATAAAATTTTCACGTATTATGCACGTAAGTTTTAATTTAAACTGAAACCTTTCCTACATTGATAAGTTATAGTTAATAAACAACTCAAATCCTCAAACGTTTGAATCAATCTGTAAATTAATTTTATATTTTATCAATTTGAATTTCGTATTTATTATGCAGAATTAGACGTGAAATACAAATATGATATTAGTTTATATGTGTTTTCTCTTTTGGTTTTTAGCAATTCAATGTTACAAAAAGGTGTAGAAAAATTTAATCCAAGGTTAAAGTCTAGTACAAGACGATAATATATTTTTCTCTTGTAACAAGTTTATAATTTCACTAGGCGGCTCTCGGGACAGCCAATCTTCTAGTTATGGCCATGGAGCAAGATGGTGTCCAGAGTGACGAAGCTGTGAAAAAAATATGGTTAATTGATTCAAAAGGCCTAATAGTTAAGGTACTTTTCTCCATTTTTCTTTATAACTCTTATATTGAAGGTAATTCTCTTCATTTGTTTAACACATTATGAATCTTAAGTTGGTTTCGTGGGGCCTTTAGTTAATTTTAACCATATGTTTATTTAGTGGATTTTATTTTTAAGGTAATTATACCACATATTGTTTATAATATTCGTTGTACAGCTAAGGTAATTCTCTTCGTCTGTTTACTTTGTCTATCTTACAATTAAGGTAATTTTCTATATTTGCTTAATTCACGGACCGTACAGTTTAGGTAAATGTTTCTATTTGTCTGCTTTATCAGAATGTTGCAAGCGGCTTGTTTTACACTAAGCCTTAAATTTTCAGTTTAAACCATATTTATTTAATTATACTACTATAAGCATACACGTTCCTTATTAAGACAGGCTGTTGTACGATGGTTGCGTGTGTTATTTTTAAAATGCAAGAACATGCCTTCTTGAATATCTCGTCCAAAAACAGTCAAACTAATCAGCACAAGGTTACAGGTTAGGCTACATTTGGGGTATTGTTTCAATTTTGGGCTCCTTACCTTAGGAAAGACAACGAATTGTTGGAAAGGATTCAGAGGAGGGTTACTAAAATGGTGCCTGGGATGGAGGGGTTATCATAGGAGAGATTAAAATCCTTAGAATTGTGTTTTATTGAAAAAATATGAGTTGGAGAAAAACTGGTTAATTGTTTAAAACTGTAGGAAGAACTGATAATGTCGAGGCATTGACAATTTTCATATTTAACAGCGAGAATTCTAGAACTAGGGGAATAGATATAGACTTGTGGAAAGTAGAAACCTTCTTCAGCTAAGACAGTTTTATTTTTCAATTAGGGTAGTTGGCCTGTGGAATGAATTGCCTTTGTATATTGTGAAGGTGATAAACTTGAGTGAGTTTGATAGGTGTATGAATGATGAGGGCTTTAGTTTGAGGATGAGACAACAGAGATAGACCAGCAGGTCTCTTGTTGTCCCTAAGCAGTATATTATATACATTAAAAGCAACTGTTATCTCTAAGACAACATGGTAATCTTGTACATAATAGCCTACTGTTGAGGGTAGAATGAATGCAGACAGAATTCGTTGATGTAAACGTTACCTAAAACTCATATTCTGCTCACCACACAACAGTGTTTCTGAATGAAAATATCGTAAAAAGAAACAGAATTAATAAAATCACATTAAATACCTTTGAAATACAAAAGTATCTAAGCTCAAGTTTTGATATGAGGTAAGACATTAACTTTCTGCACACCTTCAATGGTATAGCGGTATGTCTGTGGACTTACATCTCTAGAAACCGGCTTTCGATACTCGGGGTAGGCAGAGCTCCCATCGTGTAGTTTTGTGCTTAATTCCAAACATTGTAACTTTGTCTCTTTTTATTGTAGAAGATCTTTGGTGATGTTCGAAAACAACAGTTGAATATACGTTTGTCCAAATATATAATTATCTTCAAAGTACAAAGACGATGACCTAATTTGTAGAAATGTTTTTTATGACGTGTATCATTTATTGTAGCGAAATGAGAAAGAAGTAAAGGTGATCTCCAAAATCACCTTTGTTTGTTTGTGTTATATTATAATGCGTAGATTCGTGCTACTAGCTTGCTTGTGTGTGTTGTTCTCAAGATACAGTGGTTCGTATTTATAGTTTTTTGAAAAGAACGTTGAATAGTACTCATAAAAATAACATTGCTAACAAGAGAGAGAAAAGTTAACTATCAATGAAAGAAAGAGACCTAACAGGAGAGATACCTGGTGTTTGTAAAGTAGTAAAATAAACTTTTCTTTATAGGAAAGTAAATTATGTTTTTAATATTACTAATATCCTTTTTCTGGAAGTTTTCAGTAGTTCAACCTTGTAAAATATTTCTACACAAAATCACGATAAAACTGGAACAGATATTTGTATTCCATTACGTTTTACTTAATATAGTACACTTACTAGCCCTAACTGTCTACATTTTCAAAGTATTTCTTGTGCATGTAATAAATATGAAGAAGTTTCGATATTCGCACCACTGGATTTTATAACTGTTTATCACTTTTATCTTATAATGTAATGAATACCCATAATTCACAATGTATTCCGTATCATAAGTTAGGCATAGCGAGACTTTTTACTTGCCCTTATTTAGTTTTTAATTTTTTGATGTTTTAACAGCGTAAGATAAAAATATATTTATATAAATATTAAACTATTATTGGTCACTGTTTTATTATCTTTCAGAATCGGCCAACAGGTGGCATTACTGAGCAAAAAAGCCCGATTCGCCAAAGATTATCAAAACGTCACATCACTTGAAGAAATTGTAAAATCCATTAAGCCTACAATTTTGATAGGTGATTCTAGAACTTTCTTTTCTTCGCACGTACACACATAATGTTGATAAATGACTGTATGAACTTCCTACTACTTTTCAAAACAAAAATAGCTATAAATTCTATATATTATTTTCAGTAGGTTTTGTAATAAAAGTATAAAAATATTATTGAAACATAAAATATTCAAGGAGTAAAAAATTATATAACAATATTTTTATTTGTTGTTTTATTTATGATTTCACATACTTCAAAAATACTTTCTATAACACGATCAGCCAGAAAACAGTATATAAATTACATAATTATATTTACAGTAATGTAAATTTCCAAAAACAGTAATAATAATTTTTACATCTGGATCAACACAACCATTCGAGTATTAAAATTGTTATTAGCTGATACAGCCTAATTTCATTAAGCTAAGTAAATGGGAAGAATTTAATTATCAATATCATTCATTTAGAAGTGAACACATGAGAATTTCGGTTAATTTAAATTTTTAATAATCAGGTAACGGGCCCGGCATGGCCAAGCGTGTTAAGGCGTTCGACTCGTAATCCGCGGATCGTGGGTTCGAATCCCGGTCGCACCAAACATGCCCGCCCTTTCAGCCGTGGGGGCGTTATAATGTGGTGGTCAATCCCCCCATTCGTTGGTAAAAGAATAGCCCAAGAGTTGGCGGGGGGTGGTGATGACTACCCGCCTTCCCTCTAGTCTTACACTGCTAAATTAGAGACGTCTAGCACAGATAGCTCTCGAGTAGCTTTGCGCGAAATTCAAAACAAACAAATCCTCGCGTGTTAAATTTATTGTTATTATTATTCAGAATTACAAAAAGTGATATTTACTTCGTTCAAACGAAATGTTAGTGTGTTTGTTGACATCATATATATTATTTATTTTACTAGGAGCATCTGCACAAAGGGGTGTTTTCACTCAAGATGTTCTGAAAACTATGGCAAACAATCACAAGCAGCCGGTAATATTTGCTTTAAGCAACCCAACAGATAAAGCTGAATGCACTGCCAGTGATGCCTACACACATACTGAGGTAAACTTAGTTCGGATTTTACAGACACTATTCTGAAAACTATGGCAAACGATCACTCAACAAGTGATACTGACTTTGAGTAAGGTAATATATGAATTCGAGTGAAACGCTATTAACATCTGCATCCTATACTGAGGTAAACTGAGATTTAGATAAAAATACTTAACTGTAGACTATATTGATAAATAGTTTGAGGAAGATAATGATTTATACCATGAGCATGTAAGACTCTTGCGTATGAACGTCTCAGTATTTTAACTAATAATTTGATATTGTTGTATTTTATACTATGCATTTACCCTTTAACTGTTGAAATGTCTTATAGCCAGATGTCATAGCAATGTTGTGACATAATCCAAACGTCAGGTGCTTTGGTTAAGTTATTATCAGATCAAGATGTATTATCCTCTTGGTGTCGTGATAAACTATGACGTAGCTAAGGTAGCTACAAACTTCGATCATTTCATAATTACTATAGAATGCATAATTAGGTATGTTAAGATTTTTGTGATTTTTTTTCCATATTTTCACACAGTTTTGTTTGTAGTTACGACATTCTTGTGTTGATTGTATGTCGCTAGATAAAGGTAACATGCTACCACTTAAATATAAAGTTTACATTTACACATTTCTTTGTATTATGGTAACTGACTCGAACAGGTGGCACAGAAACCTGTACAAACTGGCTTGTTTTTGTGAGAAAAAACCTGCAAATAAAATTAACCTAGCAGGTCGAACTAGTTTTTAAAACAATTATCAATAAATTGTCTTAAGACTATTCTAGCCTAGAAATAGAACTCCACAGATGCTTAGTTTAAGGTGAGATGGAGGAAGGTTAAAAGACACTTCTCTCTCTCTCTCTGGAGGGACCTTCTGTAAATCTGCGTATGCAGGAGATGACGGAAATATGGTACTTCAGATACATAGAAACTGGAGGGAAAAGTGTTCTTTTAAAATAATTAAGTATTCTGTGACCTTGGTCGGTCGTCGGGATAGGTCACACACAAGACAAATATGGTACTGATAATTATTTATGCTATTTGACCCTAGATTTTCATTTCACGGAATGGAAGGCCAAAGTATCGAAGGTCTTACAAATTTTCCACTATAGTGGCTTACTTGTTTCCTTAAGACAGTTGTTACGTAGGTCTTTCTTCTTCCTAGCTAACAAGATAGAACGGAAAAATTGTAAATAGTAAAACATTTAACACTTACAGATTAATAGCATGATTATTATTGTTGTCTTTTGGTTTCTTTTTCTCTTGGTATTGATTTCTTCTATTCTCTGTAGACATTTCGACTTCTTTGGACTTCAGCTGTCTTTTAAAAACAATATTTCTCTAATCTTTGTTTATCGGATACTTTAGATTTATTTGTCGGATATATGTGTACATGAATACTCTGTTTACACATTGCAAAGTGTGAAATGTGCATATCTTTTATTCTGTGTTTATAAGAATACCCAGTTTTAGGTTTCGGTGCTGAATACGCTCTTGTTGATATAGTTATTCTTACAACCACCAGGGACGGTGTGTTTTTGCCAGTGGCAGCCCTTTTGAACCAGTAAAATTCAATGAAAAGACCTATTATCCAGGCCAGGGTAACAATGCATACATCTTTCCAGGAGTAGCCCTGGCCATCATGGCTTGTGGTGTGCATTATGTTCCTGACGAAGTTTTTCTTGTTTCTGCAAAGGTGAGTTAACGATGTTATATCTCAGAAACGAACCACTGATATCACTGGACAAAATAATTCAGTTTTAGTAGCAAAAACCAAGGGAACGATTTTACGTCTGACCCTCACAAAAAAAAAAAACAAATTCGGCCAAGAGGTTGTGACCTCAATCAGAGAAATGCTTATTCTGGCACCGCGTTCTTCATTGGTTACAATTAAATTTTAAAAATAATTCGATTCAACAACTATGTTGCACCTTCCAGTACAGTTGGAGCGGTTCTCCATTACATTTTTTCAGATTGGTTGGGTATCTTGTGAAAGAATTTATGTAATCTCGTGAGCAGTAAACAATGTTAGAAGTTTTCAAATGTGTTGTTTTCTTTTTTTTTATTCAAAAAAACAAGTGTCAGAACCTGTATACAAGCTCAAGGTTTCAGTGATTTACATTCCATATAATGTAAATGGACATAATCAAGGTAGCTCCCTTAGTTTATTACTTACGTTATGAACAATACCTGGGTGGTTAGGTCGTTTGACTTTTAATCTACAACCAGTAATATTTGCTTTAAGCAACCCAACTGATAAAGCCGAATGCACTGCCAGTGATGCCTACTGTGGTGAACTTAATTCGGTTTTACAGACACTGTTCTAAAAAACCACAGGAAACAGTTATACTCTATTATTAATCTTTGCTTTAAGTGACCCAGCAGATAAATTTGACTGTACAGCCAGTGACTTCCACTTTTAATTTTACTAAAACTGCTCTGAAAGCTGTGGCAAACAGGTCTCTGACATGGCTATTTATCCCATGTGTCACGTAAGGCTTAATTTACATTTGAAATATCTGTTTCAAATACTTTAACCATAGCAATATGTTTTGAATAATTCGATCGTATTTTCTTTGTTTCACTTAAACAGTCAATGTACAATTTACGTTATCTGTGATGTTTGGAACTAAAAACGAGTGTGGTGTTTCTAGGCTTTAGCTGACCAGGTTAGGAAGGAACACTTAGCCGAGGGTCGAGTATATCCTCCACTTAAGAAGATTCACGACGTATCCTTTAGCATTGCCATCAAACTGACTCAGTATTTCTACGCTGAAGACTTAGCCACTCGTCGACCAGAGCCTCACGACAAGATAGCCTTCTTACGGTCCAAACAGTATGGTCCAGATTGTTGTTAGCGTGGTGGAAATGAAATCTCCTAGCCCAAGATTATAATTTTGTTTTTTTATTATCAAGTAATTATACCTTCAGTGCACGTTCAACGTTACCCTCACTGAAAATCGTATAAGGATGAGATATTTTAATTAAACATGGTAAAATGAAATAAGGAAATAAATCTTACATACCTTGTGGATATTGTACTTTAATCACAATCGAATCCATTTTTTTCTCCAGGTTTCTACACGTGATTTCTCCACCCATATGTCAGAGGCCTGCTGTTTTATCACAGAATTGTGAGGGTTTACTTGTATATTAATCTATGAGCAAAAATACAATAACCTTTTTCTTGTTTTATTAATACATTAAATGGCTAAAACAATAGCATATAATGATTAGGAATTTATTGGAATAGCTGGCTAGGAACAAGGATTTCTGGTAATTTATAAACAAACAAAACTATTCACTTGAGAAAATTCAATATAAGAACAGCAAAAAATGTTGAACAAATTTTAATAACGGAAATCAGAATAATTCTTTCTCAAATTTTTAAATTTCATTTGTAATTTTTGTCGTAACGAGTCAGTAGGTCGCATGTTTCTCATGGCAATACTTTAATAAGACTTGGTGAATAAAAAAAAACTGTATATATTTCTCACAATATTAAATCATGCCAGGTTAAGTAACATTTATTCATTAGTCGTTGGAATGCCTGTTCATAGACGGGTGAAATGAAACTCGATTGTAACAAAGGATAAGAAACCGTTCTTCAGTTGTAGTTTTTCTCTTATCAAACTGAACATTAAAAGTGTAATAAAATACGTAAAGGTAGAAGTGCTGAAAAGAAAGACAGACTGTTTCCATCCTGTACCAGCCCGGCACGGCCAGGTGGGTTAAGGCGTCCGACTCGTAATCTAAAGGTCGTGGATTCGAATCCCCGTCACACCAATGTGTGTGTTTTTCGTTTTGCAAAGCCACAAAGGGTTATCTGCTCAGCCCACCGAGGGGAATCGAACCCCTGATTTTAGCGTTGTAAATCCGGAGACACCGTCACACCAAACATGCTTGCCCTTACAGTCGTAGGGGCGTTATAGTCTGACGGTAAATCCAACTATTCGTTGGTAAAAAAAGTAGCCCAAGAATTGGCGGGGAGGTGGGGTGGTGGTGGTGATGACTATCTGCCTTCCCTCTAGTGTTACACTGCAAAATTAGGGACAGCTAGCGCAGGTAGCCCTCGTATAGCTTTGTGCAAAATTCAAAAACAAACAAACGATACACCCATTTTCAAAAAAGGCCATATGTTATCTTTAAATAAACTAATACGGTTCCTACGGGACTATAAAACTTCACCAATTGTACCACGTATGTTACGTGTATTAGCTGATATAAACTTGAATTTTCTGTGCGATTTTTTGACCATTTGAAAAATAACACCTGTTTCCTTCATGCCATTAACATAACTAAACTACACACAATATGTTACCTACTTCTTTGTTTTCAAAGAAGGCTTAAGTAATACTATAACAATTTTTAAATTATAACTATGTATTATCAACAGTTGAAAATAGAATATAATCTCTCGTCCTTTTTCAACCAAATAAATAAATGGACTATTTAAAAGAAAACATTGTGGAGTTTGATAATTAGAATTAGTGGTGAAGAGAGGATACAAGCACCAGCACATTTGTTAAGTTTGAATGATTGAGTTCAATACTCGTCCAATTCTCGTGTCCACCAAATCATCCAATCATTACTTTTCACACTGAACAGAATCAGTAGTCCATTACCTCACTTTCCTTAACAAGATCACCAAATAGTAACGTAAATTCGTGAAAAGAATCACCAATACATTACTTTAAATTTTTTAACAGGATCACTAATCCATACTGTATTGATATGCACTGATATTTCGATAGTACGAAAAATTCTAGTTGATAATGAAAATTTACATTTAATTTAAAAAAAACAACAACACCCTAACCGTTGGATAAACTGGGAAGTTCAAAATTATGATTACAGGCCCGGCATAACCAGGTGGGTTAAGGCACTCGACTCGTAATCTAAGGGTAGCGGGTTCGAAACCCCGTCGCACCAAACATGCCTACCCTTTCAGCCGTGGGGGCGTTATAACGTGACGGTCAATTCACTATTCGTTAGTAAAAGAGTAGCCCAAGAGTTGGCGGTGGGTGATAATGAGAAGATACCTTCCCTCTAGTCTTAGAATGCAAAATTAGAGACGGTTAGAGCAGATAGCCCTCGAGTAGCTTTGTGCGAAATTCCAGAAAAACAAACAAACAAACAAAATGTTTCTGGTTAATATCTAAAGTTAGCGATTAATAAACACTAATCACAGTTGTAGCTTTCGAGGTTTATAGTATGCCAAACATAGCAAACCAGTGATATAAATTGTCTCTTGGCGTGTCGCGTTGGTTACAATTTGTTAGAGTGATGCGAGTTTCTTTCAGCTTGCACCGCAACACTGACATTACGTTAGAGCTTTTGTACACACGTATATTGTTGATTCTTATATTCGAGAATCTACAAGTTTAGTGAATAGGCGGGAATTTTGCAATGCACATTTAACAGTATAAGTTACACGATTTCTAAATATTAATTTAACTTATAGAAGCATCGATATTAAAATAAATATATAATAGTAAATCCGTCGCAAAGAACATGTAAGAGCTAAACCCTTGGAATATTTTGTTATTTAATTGGATCAAGCTAATCATCAGATTATGTCAGACTCCTGCCAATGAAACTGGGGCGCCATTAATGCTACTGTGCCACGCCTTTCTAACATGGCTCAGCATGGCCATGGGTGATTAAGCCACTCGACTCGTAATCTGAGGGTCGCGGGTTCGAATTCCAGTCACAAACATGCTCGCCCTTTCAGCCGTGGGGGTGTTATACTGTGACCATCAATCCCACTATTCGTTTGTAAAAGAGTAGCCCAAGAGTTGACGGTGTGTGGTGATGACTAGTTGCCTTCGTTCTAGTCAGTCTTACACTGCTAAATTAGGAACGGCTAATGCAAATAGACCTCGCGTAGCTTTGCGCGAAATTCAAACCAAATCACCCCCTGAGAGGAACGCTAAAGTACATCAGTGTCCATCTTGAAAGGTTTTTGTGTCGTTACAGGTTTTTTTGAATACAGTTACTACCCGCATGAATGTTTTGTTTGATTTTTATTAATAACAACGATGTTGTGTTCACTACGGGTATCGAAACTCGAGTTTTAGCTTCGTAAGCGCAGAGACTTACCGTTGGTTCAGTAGGATGGGGAGGTTTTATAAAAACGAACGAAGAATAATAAGAAAGCAGACAGTTCGTGCCATACTGTACAATAGTCCAACGATAACACGATCATCTTTAAGCGTCTCGTAATGGCATAGCGGTATGTGTGCGGACGTACAGTGCTTGAAATCAGGTTTCAATACCCATGATAGATAGAGCATATATAGACAATTATTTAGCATTTCGCTTAACTACAAACAAATAATCACTCTTAAGAAACATGGAAATAGTGATTTTAAAATAGGGCATTCAGCTTTTGAATTAACATCTCTTTCTGCCCTAACAGACATAACTTTTTCTAAATTTAATAAAAACGGTTAACGAATATAATGAACTTCACGTATGTGCACTTCCTTCCTTATATTAACAGCAAGGTAGCGAAGCGTTTAAAATGTGTGGTTAAAAACTAATCTTAATATTAAAATATTTCAACGGAAAAACTTTCAAAATGTCCTAATTTTGTCTGCGTATTCAAAATAATAACGCACGTAGCGCAAGAAAATATCCAATTGCATAACTAGAGATATAACAATACAATGAATTCATAATATAAGGTAACAACAATGTATGTTAAGTTCATAATCCAAGGTAACAACAATGTATGTTAAGTTTATAATCCAAGGTTACAACAATGTATGTTAAGTTCATAAACCAAGGTAACAACAATGTATGTTAAGGTCATAAACCAAGGTAATAACAATGTATGTTAAGTTTATAATCCAAGGTTACAACAATGTATGTTAAGGTCATAATATAAGGTAATAACAATGTATATTAAGGTCATAAATCAAGGTAACAACAATGTATGTTAAGTTCATAAACCAAGGTAATAACAATGTATGTTAAGGTCATAATCCAAGGTAACAACATGGTATGTTAAGTTCATAATCCAAGGTAACAACAATGTATGTTAAGTTCATAATCCAAGGTTACAACAATGTATGTTAAGTTCATAAACCAAGGTTACAACAATGTATGTTAAGTTCATAAACCAAGGTAATAACAATGTATGTTAAGTTTATAATCCAAGGTTACAACAATGTATGTTAAGGTCATAAACCAAGGTAACAACAATGTATGTTAAGGTCATAAACCAAGGTAACAACAATGTATGTTAAGTTCATAATCCAAGGTTACAACAATGTATGTTAAGTTCATAAACCAAGGTTACAACAATGTATGTTAAGTTCATAAACCAAGGTAATAACAATGTATGTTAAGTTTATAATCCAAGGTTACAACAATGTATGTTAAGGTCATAATATAAGGTAATAACAATGTATGTTAAGGTCATAAACCAAGGTAACAACAATGTATGTTAAGGTCATAAACCAGGGTAACAACAATGTATGTTAAGTTCATAATCCAAGGTAACAACAATGTATGTTAAGTTCATAATCCAAGGTTACAACAATGTATGTTAAGTTCATAAACCAAGGTTACAACAATGTATGTTAAGTTCATAAACCAAGGTAATAACAATGTATGTTAAGTTTATAATCCAAGGTTACAACAATGTATGTTAAGGTCATAATATGAGGTAATAACAATGTATGTTAAGGTCATAAACCAAGGTTACAACAATGTATGTTAAGTTCATAAACCAAGGTAACAACAATGTATGTTAAGTTCATAATCCAAGGTTACAACAATGTATGTTAAGTTCATAATCCAAGGTTACAACAATGTATGTTAAGGTTGTAAACCAAGGTAACAACAATGTATGTTAAGGTTGTAAACCAAGGTAACAACAATGTATGTTAAGGTCAGAAACCAAGGTAACAACAATGTATGTTAAGGTCATTAACAAAGGTAACAACAATGTATGTTAAGGTCAGAAACCAAGGTAACAACAATGTATGTTAAGTTCATAAGCCAAGGTTACAACAATGTATGTTAAGGTTGTAAACCAAGGTAACAACAATGTATGTTAAGGTTGTAAACCAAGGTAACAACAATGTATGTTAAGGTCATAAACCAAGGTAACAACAATGTATGTTAAGGTTGTAAACCAAGGTAACAACAATGTATGTTAAGGTCATAAACCAAGGTAACAACAATGTATGTTAAGGTCATAAACCAAGGTAACAACAATGTATGTTAAGTTCATAAACCAATGTATGTTAAGTTCATAATCCAAGGTTACAACAATGTATGTTAAGGTTGTAAACTAAGGTAACAACAATGTATGTTAAGGTCATAAACCAAGGTAACAACAATGTATATTAAGGTCATAAACCAAGGTAACAACAATGTATGTTAAGTTCATAAACCAATGTATGTTAAGTTCATAATCCAAGGTTACAACAATGTATGTTAAGGTTGTAAACCAAGGTAACAACAATGTATGTTAAGGTCATAAACCAAGGTAACAACAATGTATGTTAAGGTCATAAACCAAGGTAACAACAATGTATGTTAAGTTCATAATCCAAGGTTACAACAATGTATGTTAAGTTCATAAACCAAGGTTACAACAATGTATGTTAAGTTCATAAACCAAGGTAATAACAATGTATGTTAAGTTTATAATCAAAGGTTACAACAATGTATGTTAAGGTCATAATATAAGGTAATAACAATGTATGTTAAGGTCATAAACCAAGGTAACAACAATGTATGTTAAGGTCATAAACCAAGGTAACAACAATGTATGTTAAGTTCATAATCCAAGGTAACAACAATGTATGTTAAGTTCATAATCCAAGGTTACAACAATGTATGTTAAGTTCATAAACCAAGGTTACAACAATGTATGTTAAGTTCATAAACCAAGGTAATAACAATGTATGTTAAGTTTATAATCCAAGGTTACAACAATGTATGTTAAGGTCATAATATGAGGTAATAACAATGTATGTTAAGGTCATAAACCAAGGTTACAACAATGTATGTTAAGTTCATAAACCAAGGTAACAACAATGTATGTTAAGTTCATAATCCAAGGTTACAACAATGTATGTTAAGTTCATAATCCAAGGTTACAACAATGTATGTTAAGGTTGTAAACCAAGGTAACAACAATGTATGTTAAGGTTGTAAACCAAGGTAACAACAATGTATGTTAAGATCAGAAACCAAGGTAACAACAATGTATGTTAAGGTCAGAAACCAAGGTAACAACAATGTATGTTAAGGTCAGAAACCAAGGTAACAACAATGTATGTTAAGTTCATAATCCAAGGTTACAACAATGTATGTTAAGGTTGTAAACCAAGGTAACAACAATGTATGTTAAGGTTGTAAACCAAGGTAACAACAATGTATGTTAAGGTTGTAAACCAAGGTAACAACAATGTATGTTAAGGTCATTAACAAAGGTAACAACAATGTATGTTAAGGTCAGAAACCAAGGTAACAACAATGTATGTTAAGTTCATAAGCCAAGGTTACAACAATGTATGTTAAGGTTGTAAACCAAGGTAACAACAATGTATGTTAAGGTTGTAAACCAAGGTAACAACAATGTATGTTAAGGTCATAAACCAAGGTAACAACAATGTATGTTAAGGTTGTAAACCAAGGTAACAACAATGTATGTTAAGGTCATAAACCAAGGTAACAACAATGTATGTTAAGGTCATAAACCAAGGTAACAACAATGTATGTTAAGTTCATAAACCAATGTATGTTAAGGTCATAAACCAAGGTAACAACAATGTATATTAAGGTCATAAACCAAGGTAACAACAATGTATGTTAAGTTCATAAACCAATGTATGTTAAGTTCATAATCCAAGGTTACAACAATGTATGTTAAGGTTGTAAACCAAGGTAACAACAATGTATGTTAAGGTCATAAACCAAGGTAACAACAATGTATGTTAAGGTCATAAACCAAGGTAACAACAATGTATGTTAAGTTCATAAACCAATGTATGTTAAGTTCATAATCCAAGGTAATAACAATGTATGTTAAGTTCATAATCCAAGGTAATAACAATGTATGTTAAGTTCATAAACCAAGGTAATAACAATGTATGTTAAGTTCATAAACCAAGGTAATAACAATGTATGTTAAGTTTATAAACCAAGGTAATAACAATGTATGTTAAGTTCATAAACCAAGGTAATAATAATGTATGTTAAGTTCATAAACCAAGGTAATAACAATGTACGTTAAGTTTATAAACCAAGGTAACAAAAATGCCTTGTATTTTGTTTAAACATTATTTGATCAAAAATAACTTTAGTTAGAGGTAATTATGAACTAATTATTAGAAACACTCTGATGTTTTATTTTAAAGTTTCACACTAGATTTTATCGGTTGTACAGTATAACACTTTTGTTTATTTATTTTGGTTACATTTCGTGGTTGCAGGTAAATCTGGTGAAACGTTGTGAATACAGTAAATAAACGAGAGTTTTACTCTGTGTAACCGGCAAAACCTTCTGTGAGAATTAATTACGAAAAACGTGCTGAGAAGGACAAATACATTCCTGGACAGAAAATATACAGAATCCACCAATTAATCTAAATCAAGCTCAAAAACCCCACTGTATAAGCTCTGTGCTCAACTGCAAACAAACCATCAAAACAGGGTTAGTTTATTTAATATTTATATTATTATTACTACAACGCAAACATTTCCCTAATTTCGAATTACTGCGATATCGTTTTGTGGTTCTCATCTCTATAACTTGATATTATTCTTATAACTACTGCTTTAGACTTTATAATTGAAAAAACATAATACTACGCTCACGCAGTTATTGATCTAAAGTTGGTCATTTGTTTATTTATTTATTTTAAATTTTCCAAAAGAGATTTTTTTATTCTTGAAGATATTAATATACCCACCGTTTTATTTTATTAACTACAATTTTCTTATATATTGTTTTCCGTTAACCTACAAAATTAACATTCTTTGCTCTTTCCACCGCAGGTACTGAAACCCAATTTTTAACGTTAGAAACTAGCAGACTTACCGTTGAGCCACCAGAGGGCCGTTGACGTATATGGCAATTCAAAATAGCATTACTAACTTTAATGGTGAATTTAATGTCTATTGTTCGTATGAAAATTGACCATTCGTGGCCTTTTAGCGTCCATGGACTTGAGTATGAGGGGCCCGGCATGGCCAAGCGTGTTAAAGCATTCGACTTGTAATCCGAGGGTCGCGGGTTCGAATCCCAGTTGCACCAAACATGCCCGCCCTTTCAGCCGTGGGGGCGTTATAATATGACGGTCAATCCCACTATTCGTTGGTAAAAAAAGTAGCCCAAGAGTTGGCGGTGCGTGGTGATGACTAGCTGCCTTCCCTCTAGTCTTACACTGCTAAAGTAGGGACGGCTAGCGCAGATAGCCCTCGAGTAGCTTTGCGCGAAATTCATAAACAAACAAACCAGAGTATGAAAGTTCATGGTCCGCGACACATGCCGCAAAAGACGTTCTTCATTTTGAAGCCGTTTCAACACGAAAACAGTGTTTGTTTGTTGGTTTTGTTGATTAGCCGTCCATAATTTTGAAGCTGTAAACCAGAGGGAAAACAACTAATAAAAACTACACAACAACAATTCTTGGGACTCTCTTTACCAACGAACACTAGAATTGCTCATTACATTATGACACCCCTACTGTTGAAATGGTGAGAGTTTCGGTCTCGCGACCCATAGATTGCAAATCGAGTGCTTCAACCGACAAACCATGACAAGCCTATGCTATGTAAGAAAATTTAACAGAGTCCTCTTGTCTATCAGCTCGTAACTTGGGACAGCTAAACTGTGTATTGGTTGCCCTTGAGCCTTTGTATAGCTTCGCGCGAAGTTTCAAGAGAAATAATCATTATGACTTTATATCTTAGGAGGAAGAGGGTCATACCTGACCCTCCAGGGTATGAACTTTTCTTACCCAAACACCGGCAGACATTCATTTATACCTTATACCAGTAGTCAGTGCACAAAGTTTTATCAGTGAGATTCTTAAAATATGTAATAATTTTAATAGTTTCTCAAGTACTTAAGAAAACAGAAGTACATAAATATAGAGTATCCAAAGAGCTTACGATGGATGTTATTGACTCAGTGCTCATTTTCTGCACTGTGTTTTAGGTCGTTCAGGACCTGGAAGGGTTAGGTACATTTCCAGCTTTCTTCTCTATCATCAAGTAATGATATAAGAACTTTCAAATTTTACTGATAATATTCTAACACAAAACGGTGATTCAATTCAACTTCTTCGCCTTTATAGGGCCGTGTCCTTGAAAATAATACTAGTAACATTTAGTGTAATTTTTAATTATTCGCTTTATTTGATCACAAACAATTCCGAAATTAAATTACGTTTGTTCACAAAACATAATCACCATCGCGCATTTATACATACAATACATTTTTACGAGGTTTCTACTTTTAGCTAAGCGTTTGTTAGCAGTTATATTTGCTTTTGGCTTTTGTTTCCTTATTTTTTTGTATCTAATTGTAGTTCTTTGTATGAACCAGGTATTCCTTCTATTATAATGGCATGTTTCCGTCTCGTATTTTGCTCTTCTATGTTTCATTTTTTCCAAGGATGAGTCCTTCTTCATCATGTTACGTAGTGTTTATATCCAACGTGAGTTTATCCAAGGTGGTTTCATTTTCATTTACTTGTTCATTTGATTTTACAGTTTCGATGGACTATTTTTCTTCACTTAAAACAGTGTTGATAGAGCTTTGGTTGTCCGCAGAAAGCCTGGTTCTTTTTCGTTTTTGTTATTTTACTCAGCTGTAATTTAGCAAAACTATTTATATTATCTAGGTCTAAATTAGTAGCGATGTTCGTATACATTAGTAGCACCCACATTAGACTGGTTGTCTTTCTTTTAGTCTATGTAGTTCCAAATGAAGAGCCAGTATGCGCTGACGCCCCCTTGTGTAACTTTGTGCAAAAATTATTAAATAAAAAAAATCTTGAGACCATCAAGTACTTAAGAGTTTTCAAAAATCTAAAATCCAACTACTTACCATAAGAAATATATATAATATTTAACTTCCAGTTTCGTTGGGTGAGTCTTCATAAATTATGTTTAGTGATAAAAAGCAAAGTCCAGTCCACACACCCATGCATACATATATATATATATAAAATGAACAAATTGGTTTATTTCTTCCTTAAAGTCTACTAGAAATTATTTGTACTTGTATGCAGTTGTAGTAGGCCTTAGTTCACAAATAACGTTTTCACTTCAAAATAAACATACTTGTACAGTTTCACAGCTAATCGATGAAGTAACTGAATATTCGTAACAACGAACAATTATTTTAAAAAATTACTAATTTCTCGGTGGACTCAGCAGACAGCCCGATGTGGATTTGCTATAGGAACATACACACACACTAGTTTCTCAATCACTGAACAAACTGAAGCTGGACTCAATGCTTCACTGATTCTTTTATTTATGAGTTATTATTGTTTCTAGATACTTTGCAGAATTTCTCGTTCATTAACATTTACTAATATTCTTGGTACTCCAGAACTATTTTTATAAAATTTTTAAATCTAGTGTTTTCACCATGTTAACAGCTGATTCTAACAAACATCTAAAGTAAAAAGAAAATATAGCTTCCAACAAATACATATATTTGAAAGAAACATAATAAGGACTTCATTTCAGTTACAGATACTTTAATACGTGTACCTTAGTCAACTACTAGATATTATAATTCATTTCATTACACTTAAAGGCGTGTTCTTCACACCACAATAACAATATTGTAAGTTACATTTTTAGTGCTGTCATTTATTTATAGGAAGGTATGATTTGTTGATGGTGTAATGGAAGTTCCGATCGTGTTAGTTCTACAGATAACTAGAACAAGGGTGGATTATAAGTACGACGTTCCATAAGTCGTTTTGACTTTTGTTTTAAGAATATAGTAAAATTAATCAGGTATGGTGTTTCGGTTTTGTATGTCTTGGCTATCACGCTACTTTATCCAAGTGAGCAAACTGGTTGTACTGTTAGTCCTTTTATTGCAACGTTCAATTTCGAAATTGTAGAAACGTTAAAAGAGGAAATAAACCGATTTATTTTCACTAAATGGACTATACAGACGTTCGACACCAGGAGGTCAGATACAGTTTCGACCTCTTCTTTCCTTCTGAATTAATTATACCTTCTGTGGCTGGAGCGCTCTTTCGAGCAGCTAGGGGCCAGTTGTCTTCTGGGATCTTTTCTGCACGTGCATTTTCTTGTAGTTTGGTTGGTGCCTGGCATAATTTAACTTTTCAGTCTAATCTGTACCGTACTGTACGACTTCTGTGCTCAAAATTATCTTCTGCACAGATGTTCTTCATCTCGTTATTGGGATGTTGGTCTTGTAGACCAGGAAGGATCAAATTCCCTTGGACTTCTTCCTCCTGTATGGACGTTAAGTTATTTTTATCAGATAGTTTAAAAGAATCCGCCAATGAAACAACAACGTTACATGTTTTAAAGTTTTTGTTGTAGACGGATTTTTTGGTAAAAATAATGCCAAATTCATCCCACGTAACAATAACAAATTAATTTATTTCTCCAATAATGTTTGTACACCTATTTTTACATCTAAGCTTAATTTTAAATACATTGCTTTAACGGAAACTCTGAAACTAATGTAGACTTAACTTAAATCGATAAAGAAGCATATAACTCAGAAACTCTTTGCTAAGCCTACTAAATGTCTAGCAGTGAATTAATTGAGCTGACTCGTTGAATACCGAATAATTCATTAGATGATTAGTCACAACTTCATGATTCACCGCTTTGTTTTAATCCCATTTATTCTGTATTCGGCCTTTAGTTACTACACAAACTTTATACCAATAACATGATGCGCTCTGTTGAAAAATCTAAATTACAACATTAAAAGTAAAGCTTGCAACAGTATCAACGTTTTATTTCAAACAACTTGCTTTTGTTTACGTTCCTCGATTTCTTTTTATCTATCTATTCTATTAGTCAGTTATATTTGTATACGTTGTTTGTAGCTTCTTTGTTTTGTTTATAAGCCTAACGAAGCGTAATGGAAATAAAATAATTTTTATTAAACGTGTGTCGTTAACCTTGTCCAATAGCTGTTTTATCTCCTGAGTTTGACAATATTTAATTATTTTCAGCATGGTTGTAGGGATTTTACTTTACGAATATATTACTGATTGTCTTTTCTCCATTATATAGATAATTAAAAACATTATAGCACGCTTTCGATGCGCACCTAATTAAAATATTCAAACTAGCCTTTAAAATATTGAAAATTAAAAGATGTGAAAACTCTTTTTTAACATAAGAACCCATCCAGAACACTGTCTAGACTCCAGAGTGTCCACACGTCCAAATCAACCTTCACGAAGTTCTTTATGTTTCTGTAGTTAGTTATACCTATAAAAAAAAAAATCTACATCTTTCCAGAAACGTTGAAGATAGTTAAAATTAGAACACAAGTAACATAATCAAGCGCATTGTTCCAAGAGTTTGTAACTCTAACGAAGAAGTATGTTTACGAAGGTTAAAGGTTGACCTTTGTGGCTTACATCTATTACTCCTAATATTCGAGCTCGAATTTTCAAACTTACTATTTCACTTTTTCACCAATTAGAAGGTTGTAATGACCCATAACAATCTTGAATTGAGATTTCCAAGTTATTCTCTTTTCTACATAAAACAAGTTCAAAACGTCCAGTTCTCCTTACAGCCTAAGTTTCATATGCTATGAGAATGTTTTCATTACTGTATCTCTTTTAAACACGTCAGTGCGTTTGTTCTAGTAAGTGAATCGAAACTGCTCAATGTACTTCAAATGAGACTTCAGCAGAGTCTGGACTGGTGTAATAATAATTTTCCTGCTCTTCTACTGAAAAGTATTATAAATAAACCCGACATTCTATATAAATTATTTTTAAGTATAGAATACGTTAAACGTAAAACTTCAGATTTTTTAACAACAAACCACCTTCACATGTAAGTCATTTTGTCCAAGTTTTTTCAAGCTTCTAGCAAATTTAGAACCATAACTGTGGAAAACCTATCCAGATCATTAACATAAATAACAAACAATGAAGATCCAATTACGGATACTTGAGAGACTCAATCAGTATCATTTATCATAATGTGAAAATAATTAGTTGTCGCTAATCTATGCTTTATACCACCACGACTGGTTTTCCGTTTCATATATTTCATAAGTATAAAACATACTGATTAATCTCTTTTTGTGACTTGTCCAAAACTCTCTAAAAAGTGAGCTTCACAACATCAGCAGTGGTGGTTTTCTCCCAAAACAATAAAATCCTTATAAAACGTATATAAAGAAATTCCGAAAAAAACTATAGTGAGGCATGTTATTATTTTATAAAATACGAAATGTTTCTTTAAATGGTCCTCGATTTTTATTTCCAACATCCTCCTAAAATATTATGAATTTCATCTAATTTATTCCATCTCAATTTATTGGGATTTTCTTCTTTTTTTTTTAAGACCAGGAGAATATTGTTGAGTTTGCAGTTATCAGGAATTTTCTTACGGTGTCTGAAAAATATTTAAAACAAAATACTATATATTCAATTTGCTAGACTACTTCAAAATTTTAAGATGTCTTTCTCACCAGGGTGTATTACTCTTGGAAAAAATTTTCGAGATTTTCTCAATCAAACTTACTTAGGCCCGGCATGGCCAAGCGTGTTAAGACGTTCGACTCGTAATCCGAGGGTCGCGGGTTCGAATCCCGGTCGCACCAAACATGCTCGTCCTTTCAGCCGTGAAGGCGTTATAATGTGACGGTCAATCCCACTATTCGTTGGTAAAAGAGTAGCCCACGAGTTGGCGGTGGGTGGTGATGACTAGCTGTCTTACACTGCTAAATTAGGAACGGCTAGCACAGATAGCCCTCGAGTAGCTTTGTGCGAAATTCAAAAAACAAAACACACAAAGAGACTTTCTTGCAAAAATATATAAATAAGAAAGTTAGAAAAGTTTTATTAAATGTTCAAATAAATCAACCATCTCAGAGATCTCGATTTTAATTTCAGACAAAAAGTACAATGTTTAAAAGGCTGTTTCAACTCTTCATAGTGTTATGTTCCTCCATAATAAGTTTTTATTGGGGGTGACGAGAGGTTACCACTTTACCAGCCAAATTTTCACCACACATAATCTCTGCAATGAATACATTTCACATAAAAAAATATTACTTATGCCATTGTTCTTCCATTCCTATGGCTTGGTGACAAATCTGATGGTTAATAACGCTGAAAATAGGGACAAAACAGGTAACACATCGTGTAGCTTTGCGCTTAACAACAAACAAATAACCTTAATCAGTTGATGCAGAATAACATTTTCAAATGATCGTGACCTAATGAATCAGAGCACCAGCTTTGGGACACTCATCGTTTGAGACAAGGAAAGTATTACCACAAGGTAGGGTTATGAATTGTGTTGCCCATTAGATGGTATGGTTGTTAGTTTTAGTTAGAAACGTCTTAATAAACATTTGCTGATATTTATAGAGGGACATCATCTATAATAGGTTGATCAAGTTTCAACAGAATACTCTCGTCTTCGAATGTACTGTTTTAGGTTGTTCTCAATTCTTGAAATCTATTGTTTCAATCTGGCTGCAAAAATAAAAATGTGGTGTTATTCCAGGAATATGGATTTCGAAGCCTGTGTAATTGTTTATAAAGGTGGTGACGACATGAAGTATCCTGCTAGAAACTTACTAAAAATAATAGGAATTCGTATAATCATAAGCAAGGCGATAGTTATGACCCATTTTCTTAAGCATTTTGTAGTTGAATGCAGGCAGACGAGTTAAAATACTTTGTTGGTGTTTAAGAAGAATTTGAAGAAACTGCCCAAGGAGACTTCATCTTTTCGAGATTATACAGCTGAAGTACTTTTCTTTGACCAAAATTTTAGAAGTTTCCAGAAGAAAAAATGTTTGACACAGACTATTTCTGTTTTTTGATCTCACTATCACGATCAGTCTATGTCCCTAAAATCTCAGGTTCTTGATGTCCATATTTATAGGCCCGGCATGGCCAAGTGTGTTAAGGCGTTCGACTTGTAATCGGAGGGACGCGGGTTCGAATCCCCTTCGCACCAAACATGTTCGTCCTTTCAGCCGTGGGAGCGTTATAATGTTACGGTCAATCCCATTATTCGTTGGCAAAAGAGTAGCCCAAGAGTTAGCGGTGGGTGGTGATGACTAGCTGCCTTCCCTCTAGTATTATACTACTAAATTAGGGACGGCTAGAAAAGATAGCCCTCGAGTAGCTTTGCGCGAAATTCAAAACAAACAAACAAACCATATTTATATATGGGCGAATTTGGAGTATCAAAACAGGATTGATTCCCAAGCCTTTGTGGACATATTACACTTTGTTTTTTTTTTAATGTCAAAAATAAATCTTTATCAGCTATCAATAAATGACATTCTAAAGATTGGAAACCACTTTTTCTTTTGTATTTGGGCCTAGACATCCGCACTATGATTAACAGATGTAATCTTAAAATACAATCAGCTGTGGCCAGGTAATTGGTATAGAGATCTGGCTAGCTACTTCTATCTGTGAGCAACTTGAGAAGAAAGGCTTAGTATGTACTGCAATTCTGCAAAAGGGTCTTATATAGCTTTGACCAAAATCTTCCACTACAACACCTCATGAATCTTTTCATATTACTGTTCTCAGTATATTACATTTATCAACTGCTATACGCTGTGTTATTTGAAGAGAGCCTCCTCTAGAACAGCGGTAAGTCTACGGATTTACAAAGCTAAAATCAGAGGTTCGATTTCTCTTGGTGGGCTCAGCAGATAGCTCGATGTGGCTTTGTTATAAGAAAACACACACTATTTGAAGAGATCAATTACAATATCGCCGACTCTAACTAAAAAAAGTCTTGCCTATGGATATTTAGTACAATTTCATTAATATATTAACGTTATACCGAAATATAAGGCGAAGTATGCTTTCAATTTTTAAAAATAATAAATTTTTTTTCTAAAATATTAACACCACAAAGGGCTTATCTTTGACTATATGGAGGATCACAGCTATAACATTAAGTGATATCTCTTCTAATATTTTTTGGTACATCCTCAGAGTATACTATGCCAAATATGATGCTGTGTTCCAGCACATCACAATTTTTTTGCTACTTCATCTGACCCCGGTACAGCAAAAGTTTAGACTTACAACGCTAAAATCCCCGTGATGGATGCAGCAGATAGTCCAATGCGGTTTTGCTGTTGAACAAAGCAATCAAACAAACTAATCTACCATATTTCTTAATTCAATCATAAGATAGAGGATTACAAATTACAAATGAAAATGGGGCATTCTGATATTATCAGGGGAAGGAAAGATCGAGAAAACGAATGAAAACATCAATAATGCGAAAACTTGCGAAAACAAAATTAAAATATTTGCATTTAAAAATCAAAATACGTATAAATACAGTTATACTGGGATACAAAACTAACTTATATGTCTTTAAAATATCGTGAATATAAAAGGAATGAACTGAAACTTGAATTTCTTCTAATATTTCTTTCGTTTATTCACTTTTGTATTTGTAGTAGATGGCAGTGGAAAATGATTTTTTTGTTTGTTTTTTTGAGTTTCGCACAAAGCTACTCGAGGGTTTGTTT